>NW_027590199.1:10000-196207 GCF_964213995.1 Mustelus asterias
ATCCCTAAACCCTAACCCAAATACCATAACACCCTAACCCTTCCTCCTGCCTCCTCCCTCACACTGCCTAACCCTAACCCACACTGCCTCCCTAACCCTAAACCAACTGCCTCACACTGCCACCCTAACCCTAATGACCCTAACGACCCTAACCCTAGCCCCAACCCTAAAACCTAAACCCCAAACCTAGCCCTCACCCCTAACCCCTAACGCAGAGTACCCTCACCCGAACACACCCACCCCCTAAAATACCCACACCCCCACTCCCTAACTCCCCCACCCCCTAGCACACCCATCCCCACCCACTAGCACCCTCACCCCCACCCCCCTCACCCTAATCCTGACCCTAATGCCCCGACCCTCAACCCCACGCCCTCACGACCCCCTTTTAAAAATCACAATTTCCACTGTTTTCACTGCATTAACAGGAGTGCATGGAACGAAAACCAGCCTCGCCCCTGACATAAGTGGCTAATATCTGCAGTATATAAACAATGAACAGCATTTACTTGGTCCACATGCACAAAACCCAAACTGAAGGCGGAAATCAACGTGTCCAAACTCAGCAGCTCAATTTCTCCGGTAGAGATTTTTGACGTTCCAGCAGTTTGACAGGGAAAAAACTATCCCATTGCCGAGTGGAAAACTAGAAGATTTATTGTTAATGACACAGCCAGTAACAAATAATTCAATTAGTTAGGGCATGAAACCCACAGCCAGAATCTGTGGTGGAGGCAGATTCAATTCAAGTTTTCCGGTAATAAATTGCGTGGCTGCCAGCAGGTGGGGTTGGCCATAAAGATGCAGACATTCCAATCCCAATGGACTCCTGTGCTGTGACAATTCTATCTCTATTCTGGAATGATTATCCAGACAATACCAATGGAAAGAACATCACTGAAAGGCAATATTAAAGACGATAAATTCTCAAACATAAAGAAAGTACCTGCCGGAGTCTCAGCTCCCATTCACCGCTCTGTCTGTTACATAGAACATAGAACATAGAACAGTACAGCACAGAACAGGCCCTTCGGCCCACGATGTTGTGCCGAGCTTTATCTGAAACCAAGATCAAGCTATCCCACTCCCTATCATCCTGGTGTGCTCCATGTGCCTATCCAATAACCGCTTAAATGTTTCTAAAGTGTCTGACTCCACTATCACTGCAGGCAGTCCATTCCACACCCCAACCACTCTCTGCGTAAAGAACCTACCTCTGATATCCGTCCTGTATCTCCCACCACGAACCCTATAGTTATGCCCCCTTGTAATAGCTCCATCCACCCGAGGAAATAGTCTATGAACGTTCACTCTATCTATCCCCTTCATCATTTTATACACCTCTATTAAGTCTCCCCTCAGCCTCCTCCGCTCCAGAGAGAATAGCCCTAGCTCCCTCAACCTTTCCTCATATGACCTACCCTCCAAACCAGGCAGCATCCTGGTAAATCTCCTCTGCACTCCTTCCAGCGCTTCCACATCCTTCCTATAGTGAGGTGACCAGAACTGCACACAATATTCCAAATGTGGTCTCACCAAGGTCCTGTACAGTTGCAGCATAACCCCACGGCTCTTAAACTCCAACCCCCTGTTAATAAAAGCTAACACACTACAGGCCTTCTTCACAGCTCTATCCACTTGAGTGGCAACCTTTAGAGATCTGTGGATATGGACCCCAAGATCTCTCTGTTCCTCCACAGTCTTCAGAACCCTAGCTTTGACCCTGTAATCCACATTTAAATTTGTCCTACCAAAATGAATCACCTCACATTTATCAGGGTTAAACTCCATTTGCCATTTTTCAGCCCAGCTTTGCATCATATCTATGTCTCTTTGCAGCCTACAACAGCCCTCCACCTCATCCACTACTCCACCAATCTTGGTGTCATCAGCAAATTTACTGATCCACCCTTCAGCCCCCTCCTCTAAGTCATTAATAAAAATCACAAAGAGCAGAGGACCAAGCACTGATCCCTGCGGCACACCACTAGCAACCTGCCTCCAATCCGAAAATTTTCCATCGACCACCACCCTCTGTCTTCGGTCAGACAGCCAGTTGCCTATCCAATCGGCCAACTTTCCCTCTATCCCACACCTCCTCACTTTCATCATAAGCCGACCATGGGGGACCTTATCAAACGCCTTACTAAAATCCATGTATATGACATCAACTGCCCTACCTTCATCAACACACTTAGTTACCTCCTCAAAAAATTCTATCAAATTTGTGAGGCACGACTTGCCCTTCACGAATCCGTGCTGACTATCTCGGATTAATCCGCATCTTTCTAAATGGTCGTAAATCCCATCCCTAAGGACCCTTTCCATCAATTTACCAACCACCGAAGTAAGACTAACCGGTCTATAATTACCAGGGTCATTTCTATTCCCTTTCTTAAACAGAGGAACAACATTCGCCATTCTCCAGTCCTCTGGCACCATCCCCGTGGACAGCGAGGACCCAAAGATCAACGCCAAAGGCTCTGCAATCTCATCCCTTGCCTCCCAAAGAATCCTAGGATACATTTCATCAGGCCCAGGGGACTTATCGACCTTCAGTTTATTCAAAACTGCCAAGACATCCTCCCTCCGAACATCTATTTCCTCCAGCCTATTAGCCTGTAACACCTTCTCTTCCTCAAAAACATGGCCCCTCTCCTTGGTGAACACTGAAGAAAAGTATTCATTCATCACCTCGCCTATCTCTACTGACTCCATACACAAGTTCCCACTACTGTCCTTGACCGGCCCTAACCTCACCCTGGTCATTCTTTTATTCCTCACATAAGAGTAAAAAGCCTTGGGGTTTTCCTTGATCCGACCCGCCAAGGACTTCTCATGTCCCCTCCTAGCTCTCCTAAGCCCCTTTTTCAGCTCATTCCTTGCTAACTTGTAACCCTCAATCGAGCCATCTGAACCTTGTTTCCTCATCCCGACATAAGCTTCCCTCTTCCTTTTCACAAGACATTCCACCTCTTTTGTGAACCATGGTTCCCTCACTCGGCCATTTCCTCCCTGCCTGACAGGAACATACCTATCAAGGACATCCAGTATTTGTTCCTTGAAAAAATTCCACTTTTCATTAGTTCCTTTCTCTGACAGTTTCTGTTCCCAACTTATGCCCCCTAATTCTTGCCTAATCGCATCATAATTACCCCTCCCCCAATTGTAAACCTTGCCCTGCCGTACGGCCCTATCCCTCTCCATTGCAATAACAAAAGACACCGAATTGTGGTCACTATCTCCAAATTGCTCTCCCACAACCAAATCTAACACTTGGCCCGGTTCATTTCCCAGTACCAAATCCAATGTGGCCTCACCTCTAGTCGGCCCATCCACATATTGTGTCAGGAAACCCTCCCGCACACACTGCACAAAAACTGCCCCATCCAAACTATTTGACCTACAAAGGTTCCAATCAATATTTGGAAAGTTAAAGTCCCCCATGACAACTACCCTGTGACCCCCACACATATCCATAATCTGCTTAGCAATTTCTTCCTCCACATCTCTATTACTATTTGGGGGCCTATAGTAAACTCCTAGCAACGTGACCGCTCCTTTCCTATTTCTAACTTCAGCCCATATTACCTCAGTGTGCAGATCCCCCACGAAGTGCCTTTCCGCAGCCGTTAAACTATCCTTGATTAACAATGCCACTCCTCCACCTCTTTTACCAGCTTCCCTACACTTAGTGAAACATCTATACCCCGGAACGTCCAACAACCATTCCTGTCCTTGTTCTACCCACGTCTCCGTAATGGCCACAACATCGTAGTCCCAAGTACCAATCCACGCCCCAAGTTCATCGACCTTGTTCCGGATGCTCCTTGCATTGAAGTAGACACACTTCAACCCACCTTCCTGTCTACCAGTACCCACCCTTGACCCTGATACCTTCCCCAATACCTCACCACCCTCACTGACTTCTGGACTACAACTCCCTTTCCCACTCCCCTGACAAATTAGTTTAAACCCCCCTGAAGAGCCGTAACAAATTTCCCTCCGAGGATATTGGTGCCCCTCTGGTTCAGGTGCACCCCGTCCTGTTTGTACAGGTCCCACCTTCCCCAGAACGTGTTCCAATTATCCACGTATCTGAAACCCTCCCTCCTACACCATCCCTGCAACCACATATTTAACTGCACTCTCTCCCTGTTCCTCAACTCGCTATCACGTGGTACCGGCAACGTACCAGAGATGACCACATGTTTCGTCTTGGCTCTCAGCTTCCAGCCCAGCTCCAGAAATTCCTGCTTTAAATCCCCGTCCCTTCTCTTACCTATGTCATTGGTACCAATGTGCACCACGACTTGTGACTGTTTCCCCTCCCCCTTCAGAATCTGGAAAACACGGTCTGAGACATCACGGACCTTGGCATCCGGTAGGCAACATACCATCCGTGAGTCTCTTTTGCTGCCACAGAACCTCCTATCTATCCCTCTAACTAACGAGTCCCCAATAACTATCGCCCTCCCGCTCTCCCCCTTTCCCTCCCGAGCCACAGAGACGGACACAGTGCTGGAGATCCTCTCACTGCGGCTCCCCACTGGTATGTCATCCCCCTCAACCATATCCAAAGCGGAATACTTGTTGCTAAGGGGAACGACCACCGGGGATCCCTGCACGGACTGCTTCCTCCCAGCCCCTCTCACTGTCACCCATCTGTTTTCAATCCTCGGAGTAACTGTATTCCTAAAGCTTGTGTCTATGGCAATCTCTGCGTCCCTGATGATCCTAAGTTCCTCCAACTCCAGCTCCAGTTCCCTAACACGGTTTTGGAGGAGCTGCAGATGGGTGCACTTCCCACAGGTGTAATCGGTAGGGACACTGTCGTCGTCCCTCACCTCAAACATAGTGCAAGAGGAACATTGCACTGCCTGCACACCCATCCCCTCGAGATACCTTGCCAGTACCAGGTAGAAAGTGCAAAAATGAATTCAACTCACCCCTGCTCGCCCTTTCTGCCTAAGCCCTGTGAGCCAAAGTCTTATAGCTCACACTCTGCTTCCCACACACTCCACTGCCCGCTCCCAATGCTGCCCGCTGTATACTGCAGCCTACCTTTTATACTTCACGTGCTTAAAAAACCCTTCCCAGACTCCTTTGCTGCCCACTTCTAGTTTTCACTTTAAACTTGAAAAACTGCTGTTAAAGTAAAGGCCAAAAAAATACACACACTAGCTGACTAATTAAATAAATAAACAATTCAATTAATCCAATTAATCTCTTACCAGCACTGCTGCTTTTCAATCACCCCTCTCAGCTTGCTCCAGTGGATCAATGAGGGGGAACCTCCCAGGTAACTGACTTTTAAAGTTAAAATAAAAACCCTTCCCAGACTCCTTTGCTGCCCACTTCTAGTTTTCACTTTAAACTTGAAAAACTGCTGTTAAAGTAAAGGCCAAAAAAATACACACACTAGCTGACTAATTAAATAAATAAACAATTCAATTAATCCAATTAATCTCTTACCAGCACTGCTGCTTTTCAATCACCCCTCTCAGCTTGCTCCAGTGGATCAATGTTGCTCTATCTGAGCTTCTCCCTTCACTGCTGAAACTCTGCGAGTCTATTCATCCAGTAAGAAGTCGAACAACACCAGGTTAAAGTCCAACAGGTTTATTTGGAAGCAAAAGCCACAAGCTTTCGGAGCCTTCAGCTCCTTCTTCAGGTGAGTGGGAATTCTGTTCACAAACAGGTCATGTAAGACACAAACTCAATTTACAGAATAATGGTTGGAATGCGAATACTTACAGCTAATCAAGTCTTAAAGGTACAAACAATGTGAGTGGAGAGAGCATTAATGCTCTCAAGGCACAAACAAGGCACAAAGACACAAACTCAATTTACATGAATAATGATTCTAAAGGCTCACATTCCAATCATTATTCATGTAACTCTCTTCACAAGAGATTCAACTTGTTTAGTAAACCACAGTTCCCTCACTCGACCACTTCCTCCCTGCCTGACAAGAACACATTTATCAAGGACACCCAGTAGCTGTTCCTTGAACAAGCTCCACATTTCAATTGTGCCCATCGCCTGCAGTTTCCTTCCCCAACCTATGAATCCTAAATCTCGCCTAATCGCATCATAATTTCCTTTCCCCCAGCTATAACTCTTGCCCTTCGGAATATACCTATCCCTTTCCATTGCGAAAGTAAACGTAACTGAATTATGGTCACTATCACCAAAGTGCTCACCTACCTCCAAATCTAATGTCTGGTCTGGTTCATTACCCAGTACCAAATCCAATGTGGCCTCGCCCCTTGTTGGCCTATCTACATACTACGGCACAGGTGGAGAAGGTAGTGAAGAAGGCATATGGCATGCCTGCCTTTATAGGACGGGGCATAGAGTGTAAAAGTTGGGGTCTGATGTTGCGGTTATATAGAACGTTGGTTCGGCCACATTTGGAATACTGCGCCCAGTTCTGGTCGCCACACTACCAGAAGGACGTGGAGGCTTTGGAGAGAGTGCAGAGGAGGTTTACCAGGATGCTGCCTGGTATGGAGGGGCTTAGTTATGAGGAGAGATTGGGTAAACTGGGGTTGTTCTCCCTGGAAAGACGGAGGATGAGGGGTGACCTAATAGAGGTGTATAAAATTATGAAAGGCATAGATAGGGTGAATGGTGGGAAGCTTTTTCCCAGGTCAGTGGTGACGTTCACAAGGGGTCATAGGTTCAAGGTGAGGCGGGGGGAGGTTTAACACGGATATCAGAAGGACGTATTTTACACAGAGGGTGGTGGGGGCCTGGAATGCGCTGCTGGGCAAGGTGGTAGAGGCGGACACACTGGGAACGTTTAAGACTTATCTAGATAGCCATATGAACGGAGTGGGAATGGAGGGATACAAAAGAATGGTCTAGTTTGGACCAGGGAGCAGCACGGGCTTGGAGGGCCGAAGTGCCTGTTCCTGTGCTGTATTGTCCTTTGTTCTTTGTGTCAGGAAACCCTCCTGCACATATTGGTCAAAAACTGACCCATCTAAAGTACTCAAACTATAGCTTTTCCAGTCAATATTTGCAAAGTTAAAGTCCCCCAGTACAACGACCCTGTTACTTTCTCTCCTATCCAGAATCATCTTTGCAATCCTTCCCTCTACATCTCTGGAACTTTTCGGAGGCCTATAGAAAACTCCCAAGAGGGTGACCTCCCCTTTCCTGTTTCTAACCTCAGCCCAAACGACCTCAGTAGACGAGTCCTCATCAAATGTCCTTTCTGCTACCGTAATACTGTCCTTGACTAACAATGCCACACCTCCCCCTCTTTTACCACCTTCCCTGCTCTTACTGAAACATCTAAACCCCGGAACCTGCAACAACCATTCCTGTCCCTGCTCTATCCATGTCTCCGAGATGGCCACAACATCGAAATCCCAGGTACCAACCCATGCTGCAAACTCACCCACCTTATTCCGGATGCTCCTGGCGTTGAAGTATACACACTTCAAACCACCTTCCTGCCTGCCTGTACACTCCTGCGACGCTGAAACCTCATCCATGACCTCACTACTCTCAACCTCCTGTACACTGGATCTACAACTCAGGTTCCCATCCCCCTGCTGAATTAGTTTAAACCCCCCCCCGAAGAGCATTAGCAAATTTCCCCCCCAGGATATTGGTACCCCTCTGGTTCAGGTGTTGACCATCTCGTTTGTAGAGGTCCCACCTACCCCAGAATGAGCCCCAATTGTCCAGGTATCTGAATCCCTCCCTCCTACACCATCCCTGTAACCATGTGTTCAATTGCTCTCTCTCCCTATTCCTCTCCTCGCTAGCACGTGGCACGGGTAACAAACCAGAGATAACAACTCTGTTCTAGCCCTAAGCTTCCACCCTGACTCCCTGAATTTCTGCCTTACATCCCCATCCCTTTTCCTACCTATGTCTTGGGTGCCGATGTGAACTACAACTTGGGGCTGGTCCCCCTCCCCCTTAAGGATTTTGAAAACATGATCCGAGACATCACGGACCCCGGCACCTGGGAGGGAACACACCAACCGCGAGTCTCTCTCGTTCCCACAGAATCTCCTATCTATCCCCCTAACTATGGAGTCCCCAATAACTAATGCTCTACTCCTCTCCCCCCTACCCTTCTCAGCAACAAGGACAGACTCTGTGCCAGTGACCTGTACCCCATAGCTTACCCCTGTTAAGTTGCCCCCCCCAACAGTATCCAAAACGGAATGCTTGTTATACAGAGGAACAGGGGATCGCTGCTCTGACTGCTTCTTAGAAACATAGAAAAACTACAGCACAATACAGGCCCTTCAGCCCACAAAGTTGTGCCGAACATGTCCCTACTTGCCGTCACCCACGTACACATGTTAGATGTTAGTGTTAGATTTGGTTGTGGGAGAGCACTTTGGAGATAGTGACCACAATTCGGTGTCTTTTGTTATTGCAATGGAGAGGGATAGGGCCGTACAGCAGGGCAAGGTTTATAATTGGGGGAGAGGTAATTATGATGCGATTCGGCAAGAATTAGGGGGCATAATATGAACAAAGAACAAAGAACAGTACAGCACAGGAACAGGCCCTTCGGCCCTCCAAGCCCGTGCCACTCCCTGGTCCAACTAGACCATTCTTTTGTATCCCTCCATTCCCACTCCGTTCATATGGCTATCTAGATAAGTCTCAAACGTTCCCAGTGTGTCCGCCTCCACCACCTTGCCTGGCAGCGCATTCCAGGCCCCCACCACCCTCTGTGTAAAATATGTCCTTCTGATATCTGTGTTAAACCTCCCCCCCCTTCACCTTGAACCGATGACCCCTCGTGAACGTCACCACCGACCTGGGGAAAAGCTTCCCACCGTTCACCCTATCTATGCCTTTCATAATTGTATACACCTCTATTAAGTCTCCCCTCATCCTCCGTCTTTCCAGTGAGAACAACCCCAGTTTACCCAATCTCTCCTCATAACTAAGCCCCTCCATACCAGGCAACATCCTTAATATGGAAACTATTTCTTAATATGGGAACAGAAACTGTCAGGGAAAGGCACGAATGAAAAGTGGAACTTTTTCAAGGAACAAATACTGGGTGTCCTTAACAGGTATGTCCCTGTCAGGCAGGGAGGAAATGGCCGAGTGAAGGAAACATGGTTCACAAAAGAGGTGGAATGTCTTGGAAAAAGGAAGAGGGAAGCTTATGCAGGGATGAGGAAACAAGGTTCAGATGGCTTGATTGAGGGTTCCAAGTTAGTAAGGAATGAGCTGAAAAAGGGGCTGTGGAGAGCTAGGAGGGGGCATGGGAAGTCCTTTTTTGGGTCGGATCAAGGAAAACCCCAAGGCTTTTTACTCTTATGTGAGGAATAAAAGAATGACCAACAAAGAACAAAGAACAAAGAACAATACAGCACAGGAACAGGCCCTTCGGCCCTCCAAGCCCGCGCCGCTCCCCGGTCCAGGATTGAATCCTGAATCCAGGATCCCCGCCCAATTTTCCAGCCTATCTACATACCAATATCCTATCCACCGAGCTGTCCCTCACAGCTATGATGCTTTGTTCATTACAACCTATTAACTTACCCCCACCCCCCCATTCCAGACCATGTGATCTCCAGGGAGAGGCGAAAACCCAGAGTGAAAAACCCCAGGGCCAATATGGGGGAAAAAAATCTGGGAAATTCCTCTCCGACCCCCTGAGGCGATCGAAACGAGTCCAGGAGATCACAATGGCCCTGATCGGAAAATGCTTCCCAACCCGTCATTTCCACTTCCACGAACACCATATGAATTCCCTGCCCCCGAGACAGGTTCCCAACTATCCGCAGTCTCGCTCTGTACTGGCACCAGCAAGATGATCATAGAATGAAGCCTTGAAACGAGAAACAATTAGCCCGCGCCGCTCCCTGGTCCAAACTAGACCACTCTTTTGTATCCCTCCATTCCCACTCTGTTCATATAGCTGTCTAGATAAGTCTTAAACGTTCCCAGTGTGTCCGCCTCCACCACCTTGCCCGGCAACACATTCCAGGCCCCCACGACCCTCTGTGTGAAATATGTCCTTCTGATATCTGTGTTAAACCTCCCCCCCTTCACCTTGAACCTATGACCCCTCGTGAACGTCACCACCGACCCGGGGAAAAGCTTCCCACCGTTCACCCTATCTATGCCTTTCATAATTTTATACACCTCTATTAAGTCTCCCCTCATCCTCCGACTTTCCAAGGAGAACAACCCCAGTTTCCCCAATCTCTCCTCATAACCAAGCCCCTCCATACCAGGCAACATCCTGGTAAACCTCCTCTGTACTCTCTCCAAAGCCTCCACGTCCTTCTGGTAGTGTGGCGACCAGAACTGGACGCAGTATTCCAAATGCGGCCGAACCAACGTTCTACACATCTGCAACATCAGACCCCAACTTTTATACTCTATGCCCCGTCCTATAAAGGCAAGCATGCCATATGCCTTCTTCACCACCTTCTCCACCTGTGACGTCACCTTCAATGATCTGTGGACTTGCACACCCAGGTCCCTCTGCGTCTCTACACCCTTTATGGTTCTTCCATTTATCGTGTAGCTCCTCCCTACATTATTCCCACCAAAATGCATCACTTCGCATTTATCAGGATTGAACTCCATCTGCCATTTCCTTGCCCAAATTTCCAGCCTATCTATATCCTTCTGTAGCCTCTGACAATGTTCCTCACTATCTGCAAGTCCTGCCAGTTTTGTGTCGTCCGCAAACTTACTGATCACCCCAGTTACTCCTTCTTCCAGATCATTTATATAAATCACAAACAGCAGAGGTCCCAATACAGAGCCCTGCGGTACACCACTCGTCACAGGCCTCCAGCCGGAAAAAGACCCTTCCACTACCACCCTCTGTCTTCTATGACCAAGCCAGTTCTCCACCCATCTAGCCACCTCCCCCTTTATCCCATGGGATCCAACCTTTTTCACTAGCCTACCATGAGGGACTTTGTCAAACGCTTTACTAAAGTCCATATCGACAACATCCACGGCCCTTCCTTCGTCAACCATTTTGGTCACTTCTTCAAAAAACACCACCAGGTTCGTGAGGCATGACCTCCCTCTCACAAAACCATGTTGACTATCGTTAATGAGTTGATTCCTTTCTAAATGCGCATACATCCTATCTTTAAGAATCTTCTCCAACAACTTCCCCACCACGGACGTCAAGCTCACCGGCCTATAATTACCCGGGTTATCCTTCCTACCCTTCTTAAATAACGGGACCACATTGGCTATCCTCCAATCCTCTGGGACCTCACCTGTGTCCAGTGACGAGACAAAGATTTGCGTCAGAGGCCCAACGATTTCACCTCTCGTCTCCCTGAGCAGCCTTGGATAGATTCCATCAGGCCCTGGGGATTTGTCAGTCTTTATATTCTCTAACAAACCTAACACTTCCTCCTTTGTAATGGAGATTTTCTCCAACGGTTCAACACTCCCCTCCGAGACACTCCCAGTCAACACATCCCTCTCCTTAGTGAATACCGACGCAAAGTATTCATTTAGGATCTCCCCTACCTCTTTGGGCTCCAAGCATAAGTCCCCACTTTTGTCCCTGAGAGGTCCGATTTTTTCCCTAACAACCCTTTTGTTCCTAACGTATGAATAAAATGCCTTGGGATTCTCCTTAATCCTGTCTGCCAAGAACATTTCGTGACCCCTTTTTGCTCTTCTAATTCCCCGTTTGAGTATTTTCCTACTTTCATTATACTCCTCCAGAGCTCCCTCCGTTTTTAGCTGCTTGGACCTAACATACGCCTCTCTTTTCCTTTTGACCAGTCCCTCAATTTCCCTGGTTATCCACGGTTCTCTAATCCCACCCTTCCTATCCTTCTTTTTTACAGGCACATGCTTGTCCTGTAGCCCTAACAACCGTTCCTTAAAAGACTGCCACATACCAGATGTGGATTTACCCTCAAACAGCCTCTCCCAATCAAGAGCTGCCAATTTCTACCTGATCCCAATAAAGTTAGCCTTCCCCCAATCCAACACCTTACCCTTGGGACACCACTCATCCTTTTCCATCACTATCCTAAAGCTAACAGAATTGTGGTCACTATTTGCCACATGTTCCCCAACCAAAACTTTGAAGACCTGACCGGGCTCATTCCCCAGCACCAGGTCCAGTATAGCCCCCTCTCTAGTTGGGCTGTCCACATATTGTTCCAACGAACCCTCCTGTACACATTTTACAAATGCCTCACCATCCAGAGTCCCTGCCCTCAGCGATTTCCAGTCTATACCAGGGAAATTGAAGTCTCCCACGACAACAACCCTATATTTCCTGCACCTATCCAGTATCTCCTGACATATCCATTCTTCCACTTCCCTTGGGCTGTTGGGGGGCCTGTAGTACACCCCCAACATAGTGACTGCGCCTTTCCTGTTTCTAAGCTCCACCCAGAGTGACTCGCTACACGACTCCTCCGAATTGTCCTCCCTCTGCACCGCTGTAATATGCAGGGTGAGGTTAGGGCCGGTCAAGGACAGTAGTGGGAACTTGTGTATGGAGTCAGTAGAGATAAGAGAGGTGATGAATGAATACTTTTCTTCAGTGTTCACCAAGGAGAGGGGCCATGTTTTTGAGGAAGAGAAGGGGTTACAAGCTAATAGGCTGGAGGAAGTAGATGTTCAGAGGGAGGATGTACGAGCAGTTTTGAATAAACTGAAGGTCGTTAAGTTCCCTGGGCCTGTTGAAATATATCCTAGGATTCTTTGGGCGGCAAGGGATGAGATTGCAGAGCCTTCGGCTTTAGAAACAAAGAAACCTACAGCACAAAACAGGCCCTTTGGCCCCACAAGTTGTGCCGAACATATCCCTACCTTTTAGGCCTACCTATAACCCTCCATCCTATTAAGTCCCATGTACTCATCCAGGAGTCTCTTAAAAGACCCTATTGAGTTTCCCTCCACCACCACTGACGGCAGCCGATTCCACTCGCCCACCACCCTCTGTGTGAAAAACTTCCCCCTAACATTTCCCCTGCACCTACCCCTCCCCCCCCCCCCCCCCCCGCACCTTAAACCTGTGTCCTCTCGTAGCAGCCACTTCCACCTTGGGAAAAAGCCTCTGAGAGTCCACCCGATCTATGCCTCTCAACATCTTATATACCTCTATTAGGTCTCCTCTCATCCTACGTCTCTCCAAGGAGAAAAGACCGAGCTCCCTCAACCTATCCTCATAAGGCATGCCACTCAATCCAGGCAACATCCTTGTAAATCTCCTCTGCACCCTTTCAATCTTTTCCACATCCTTTCTGTAATGATTCTATGAACAGTATATTTCTCACCCTGAATTCCACATACTACCCCTTTTCTGGCAATAGAAACTTATAAAATTCTAATAGGGGGTTAGACAACATAGATTCAGAAAGAATGTTCCCAATGGCGGGGGAGTCCAGAACTAGCTAATAGCTATGAGGAGAGAACAAAGAACAAAAGAACAAAGAAAATTACAGCACAGGAACAGGCCCTTCGGCCCTCCAAACCTGCACCGACCATGCTGCCTGACTTAACTAAAACCCCCTACGCTTCCGGGGACCATATCCCTCTATTCCCATCTCATTCATGTACTTGTCGAGACGCCCCTTAAAAGTCCACTACTCTGTGTAAAACATCTGCTTCGTACATCTCCTTTAAAACTTGCCCCTCGCACCTTAAACCTGTGCCCCCCAGTAATTGACTCTTCCACCCTGGGAAAAAGCTTCTGACTATCCACTCTGTCCATGCCCCTCATAATCTTGTAGACTTCTATCAGGTCTCCCCTCAACCTCCGTCACTGAGAGGTTGGAGAAACTTGGTTTGTTCTCACTGGAACGATGGAGGTTGAGGGGCGACCTGATAGAAGTCTACAAGATTATGAGGGGCATGGACAGAGTGGATTGTCAGAAGCTTTTTCCCAGGCTGGAAGAGTCAATTACTAGGGGGCACAGGTTTAAGGTGCAAAGGGCAAAGTTTAAAGGAGATGTACGAGGCAAGTTTTTTACACAGGTGGAGGGTGCCTGGTACTCGCTGCTGGGGGAGGTAGTGGAAGCAGATATGATAGTGACTTTTAAGGGGCGTCTGGACAAGTACATGAATAGGATGTGAATAGAGGGATATGGTCCCCGGAAGGGTAGGGGGTTTTAGTTCAGTCGGGCAGCACGGTCGGTGCAGGCTTGGAGGGCCGAAGGGTCTGTTCCTGTGCTGTAATTTTCTTTGTTCTTTGTAGGGGTAAATCTTTTAAAACTGAGGTCAGGAGAAATTTCTTTACCCAGAGGGTGGTGAATGTGTGGAATTCACTACCACAGAAAGTAGTTAAGGCCGAAATGTTGTCTGATTTCAGGAAGAAATTAGATATAGCTCTTGGGGCTAAAGGGATCGAGGGATATGGGGAGAAGGGGGAATTGGGATATTGAATTCGATGATAAGCCATGATCAAGGTGAATGGTGGAGCAGGTTCGAATGGCCTCCTCCTGCTTCTAGTTTCTATGTTTCTAAATGAGACTGCTTGAATTCCAGGCAAGGGAAAAAGAAAGGATAGCCCTAGCGGACCAAAAAGAAAGAGAGAAAAGAAAAAAAGAGAGAACTTGAACTTTAGAAACTGGCCATAAAAAGTGAACATCAGTTAAAATTGGCACAAGTAAAGGGAAAAGTACAGGTTGAGGGTAGTGATGAGGACAGTGAGAAGGAGCAAGAACTTTGTCGTCAAAGACTTGGTGGGGATCTATTTAAATATGTCCAAGCATTGCCAAAGTTTGATGAGAAAGACGTGGAAGCCTTTTTCATTTCATTTGAGAAAGTGGCGAAACAGATGAAATGGCCACAGGATATGTCGGTATTACTGATTTAAACAAAGTTGGTGGGTAGAGTTAGTGAAGTGCTTGCATCATCACTATCTGAGGGGGCATCTGGTAGGTATGAGGAGGTGAAAAAATTAAGGATGGAAGCTGGTTAAACATACTTAGAATTTGAAAGGAGTAAACAGGACAATTTTGATAGGTGAATAAGGGCTTTGAAAATAGACCAGACGTATGAAGCTCTCAGAGAAATTATTATTTTGGAGGAATTTAAAAATTCACTTCCTGATGTAGTGAGAACTCATGTGGAAGAGTCGCCATCCCCCCACTGATCGTGGACCCCCCTCCCCCATCGATCGCGGATCCCCTCCCCCAGCGATCGCGGACCCCCCTCCCCCACCAATCATGGACCCCCATCCCCCACTGATCGTGGAACCCTCCTCCTCCACCGATCGCAGACCCCCCTCCCCCAAAGATCGCAGATCCCCCTCCCCCACCAATCATGGACCTTTCCTCCCCCATCGATCGCGGACCCCCCTCCCCCACCGATCGCGGACCCCCACCCCCACCAATCACGGACCCCCCCCCCACCGATCGTGGACCCCCCTCCCCCACCGAGTGCGGACCCCCCTCCCCCACCGAGTGCGGACCCCCCTCCCCCACTGATCGCGGACCCCCCTCCCCCACCGATCGCGGACCTTCTCCCCCACCGATCGTGAACCCCCTCTCCCCCCACCAATTGCAGACCCTCCCTTCCCCCACCGATCGCAGACCCCCCTCCTTCACCATTCGTGGACCCCACCCCCACCAATCACGGACCCCCCCCCCACCGATCGTGGACCCCCCTCCCCCACCGATCGTGGACCCCCCCTCCCCCACCGATCGTGGACCCCCTCCCCCACTGATTGCGGACCCCCTCCCCCACTGATTGCGGACCCCCCTCCCCCACTGATCGCAGACCCCCCTCCCCCACCGATCACAGACACCCCTCCCTCGCCAATTGCGGAACCCCCCTCCCTCCACCGATTGCGGATCCCCCTCCCTCACCGAAAACAGACCCCCCCCCCCCCACTCTGCACTGATGGCGGACCCTCCTCCATCACCGATCGCGGATCCCCCCTCCCCCACCGATCACTGACTCCCTCTCCCCCCACCGATTGTGGACTGCCCCTCCCCCCACCGATCGCGGACCCCCCTCCCTCACCATTCGTGGATCCCCACCCCTACTGATCGCGGACCCTCTCTCCCACCGATCGCGGACACCCCTCCCCCACCGATCGCAGACCCCCTCCCCCACCGATCGCAGAACCCCTCCCCCACTGATCGCAGACCCCCTCCCCCACCGATCGCAGACCCCCTCCCCCACCAAGCACAGACCCCCTCCCCCACCGATCGCAGACCCCTGATTTGGAAGAAGGTGTAACTGGTGTAATCAGCAAGTTTGCGGATGACACGAAGATGGCTGGACTTGCGGATAGCGAAGAGCATTGTCGGGCCATACAGCAGGATATAGATAGGCTGGAAAATTGGGTGGAGAGGTGGCAGGTGGAGTTTAATCCGGATAAATGCGAAGTGATGCATTTTGGAAGAAATAATGTAGGGAGGAGTTATACAATAAATGGCAGAGTCATCAGGAGTATAGAAACACAGAGGGACCTAGGTGTGCAAGTCCACAAATCCTTGAAGGTGGCAACACAGGTGGAGAAGGTGGTGAAGAAGGCATATGGTATGCTTGCCTTTATAGGACGGGGTATAGAGTATAAAAGCTGGAACAAAGAACAAAGAACAGTACAGCACAGGAAACAGGCCCTTCGGCCCTCCAAGCCTGTGCCGCTCCTTGGTCCAACTAGACCAATCGTTTGTATCCCTGATGGAGTCTGATGATGCAGCTGTATAGAACGCTGGTTAGGCCACATTTGGAGTACTGCGTCCAGTTCTGGTCACCGCACTACCAGAAGGACGTGGAGGCGTTAGAGAGAGTGCAGAGATGGTTTACCAGGAGGTTGCCTGGTATGGAGGGTCTTAGCTATGAGGAGAGATTGGATAAACTGGGGTTGTTCTCCCTGGAAAGACGGAGAATGAGGGGAGATCTAATAGAGGTGTACAAGATTATGAAGGGTATAGATAGGGTGAACGATGGGAAGCTTTTTCTCAGATCAGAAGTGATGATCACAAGGGGTCACGGGCTCAAGGTGAGAGGGGCGAAGTATAACTCAGATGGGGGGGGGTTCACGAATGGTGAGGGAGGGGGGTCTGCGATCGGTGGGGGAGGGGCCTGCGATCAGTGGGTGAGGGCGGGTCCGTGATCGGTGGGGGAGGGGAGTCCATGATCGGTGGGGGAGGGGGGTCTGCGATCGGTGGGGGAGGGTTCTGCGATCGCTGGGTGAGGGCGGGTCCGTGATCGGTGGGGAAGGGGGCTCTACGATCGATGGGGGATGGGGGTCCACGATCGGTGGGGAACAAAGAACAAAGAACAATACAGCACAGGAAACAGGCCCTTCGGCCCTCCAAGCCTGTGCCGCTCCTTGGTCCAACTAGAACAATCGTTTGTATCCCTCCATTCCCAGGCTGCTCATGTGACTATCCAGGTAAGTCTTAAACAATGTCAGCGTGTCTGCCTCCACCACCCTACTTGGCAGCGCATTCCAGGCCCCCACCACTCTCTGTGTAAAAACGTCCCTCTGATATCTGAGTTATACCTCGCCCCTCTCACCTTGAGCCCGTGACCCCTCGTGATCGTATAACTCAGATATCAGAGGGATGTTTTTTACACAGAGGGTGGTGGGGGCCTGGAATGCGCTGCCAAGTAGGGTGGTGGAGGCAGGCACGCTGACATCGTTTAAGACTTACCTGGATAGTCACATGAGCAGCCTGGGAATGGAGGGATACAAACGATTGGTCGAGTTGGACCAATGAGTGGCACAGGCTTAGAGATCCGAAGGGCCTGTTTTCCTGTGCTGTACTGTTCTTTGTTCTTTGTTCTTTGTTCAATCCTCCACTGCCACTCTCTGGCTTCTTCCATTGAGCCAATGTCTAATCCAATTTACTACCTCTCCATGTATACCTCGCGACTGAACCTTCATAACGAACCTCCCATGCGGGACCTTGTCAAAGGCCTTACTGAAGTCCATGTAGACAACACCCACTGCCTTCCCTTCATCCACTTTCCTGGTAACCTCCTCGAAAAACTCTAATAGATTGGTTAAACATGACTTACCACGCACAAAGCCATGTTGACTCTCCCTAATAAGTCCCTGTCTATCCAAATATTTGTAGATCCTATCTCTTAGTACTCCTTCCAATAATTTACCTACTGCTGACGTCAAACTTACCGGCCTATAATTTCCCGCATTACTTTTTGAGCCATTTTTTAAACAACGGAACAACATGAGCTATCCTCCAATCATCCGGCACCTCACCCGTGGATACCAACATTTTAAATATATCTGCCAGGGCCCCTGCAATTTCAACACTAGTCTCCTTCAAGGTCCGAGGGAATACCCTGTCCGGTCCTGGGGATTTATCTACTCTGATTTGCCTCAAGACAGTAAGCACCTCCTCCTCTTTAATCTGTATAGGTTCCATGACCTCCCTACTATGATCATCTTGCTGGTGCCAGTACAGAGCGAGACTGTGGATAGTTGGGAACCTGTCTCGGGGGCAGGGAATTCAGATGGTGTTCGTAAAGCAGAAGTGGAAATGAATAGGGTTGGGAAGCATTTTTCTGTTCATGGCCAGTGTGATCTCCTGGACTCGTTTCGATCGCCTCAGGGGGTCAGAGAGGAATTTCCCAGATTTTTTTTTCCCCATATTGGCCCTGGTGTTTTCACTCTGGGTTTTCGCCTCTCCCTGGAGATCACATGGTCTGGAATGGGGGGGTGGGGGTGAGTTAATAGGTTGTGATGAACAAAGCATCGTAGCTGTGAGGGACAGCTCGGTGGATAGGATATTAGGATGTAGATAGGCTGGAAAATTGGGCGGGGATCCTGGATTCAGGATTCAATCCTGGACCGGGGAGCGGCGCGGGCTTGGAGGGCCGAAGGGCCTGTTCCTGTGCTGTATTGTTCTTTGTTCTTTGTTCTTTGTACTTGTTTGCCTTATTTCTATGGACTCCATGCCAGTTTCCTTAGTAAGTACGGATGCAAAAAACCCATTTAATATCTCCCCCATTTCTTTTGGTTCCATAGATTGCCGACCACTCTGATCTTCAAGAGGACCAATTTTATCCCTTACTATCCTTTTGCTCTTAATATACCTGTAGAAGTTCTTAGGATTATCTTTCACCTTGTCTGCCAAAGCAACCTCATGTCTTCTTTTAGCCCTCCTGATTTCTTCCTTAAGTAGTTTCTTGCACTTGTTATACTCCTCAAGCATCTTATTTGCTCCCTGTTGCCTATACATGTCATACATCTCTCTCTTCTTCTTTATCAGAGTTCCAATATCCCTTGAGAACCAAGGTTCCTTATTCTTATTCACTTTGTCTTTAATCCTGACAGGAACATACAAACTCTGCATTCTCAAAATTTCTCCTTTGAAGGCCTCCCACTTACCCATCACATCCTTGCCAGAGAACAGCATGTCCCAATCCATGCTTTTTAGATCCTTTCTCATTTCTTCAAATTTGGCCTTTTTCGTGTTTAGAACCTCAACCCGAGGACCAGATCTATCTTTATCCATGATCAAGTTGAAACTAATGGCGTTATGATCACTGAAACCAAAATGTTCCCCTACACACACACTTCCGTCACTTGTCCTAACTCGTTTCCTAATAGGAGATCTAATATCGCATCCTCTCTAGTTGGTACCTCTATATATTGATTTAGAAAATTTTCCTGAACACATTATACAAACTCTAACCCGTCTGGACCTTTAACAGTATGGGAGTCCCAATCTATCACAACTTTATGTTTCCTGCAGTTGTCTGCTATCTCTCTTCAGATTTGCTCTTTCAAATCTCGCTGACTATTGGGTGGTCTATAATACAACCCCAATAATGTGGTCATACCTTTCCTGTTTCTCAGCTCCACCAATATGGCCTCGGTAGACAAGCTCCCTAATCTGTCCGGTTAGTCTTACTTCGGTGGTTGGTAAATTGATGGAAAAGGTCCTTAGAGATGGGATTTACGACCATTTAGAAAGATGCGGATTAATCCGGGATAGTCAGCACGGATTCGTGAAGGGCAAGTCGTGCCTCACAAATTTGATAGAATTTTTTGAGGAGGTAACTAAGTGTGTTGATGAAGGTAGGGCAGTTGATGTCATATACATAGATTTTAGTAAGACGTTTGATAAGGCCCCCCATGGTCGGCTTATGATGAAAGTGAGGAGGTGTGGGATAGAGGGAAAGTTGGCCGATTGGATAGGTAACTGGCTGTCTGATCAAAGACAGAGGGTGGTGGTTGATGGAAAATTTTCAGATTGGAGGCAGGTTGCTAGCGGAGTGCAGCAGGGATCAGTGCTTGGTCCTCTGCTCTTTGTGATTTTTATTAATGACTTAGAGGAGGGGGCTGAAGGGTGGATCAGTAAATTTGCTGATGACACCAAGATTGGTGGAGTAGTGGATGAGGTGGAGGGCTGTTGTAGGCTGCAAAGAGACATAGATAGGATGCAAAGCTGGGCTGAAAAATGGCAAATGGGAGTTTAACCTTGATAAATGTGAGGTGATTCATTTTGGTAGGACTAATTTAAATGTGGATTACAGGGTCAAAGGTAGGGTTCTGAAAACTGTGGAGGAACAGAGAGATCTTGGGGTTCATATCCACAGATCTCTAAAGGTTGCCACTCAAGTGGATAGAGCTGTGAAGAAGGCCTATAGTGTGTTAGCTTTTATTAACAGGGGGTTGGAGTTTAAGAGCCGTGGGGTTATGCTGCAACTATACAGGACCTTGGTGAGACCACATTTGGAATATTGTGTGCAGTTCTGGTCACCTCACTATAAGAAGGATGTGGAAGCGCTGGAAAGAGTGCAGAGGAGATTTACCAGGATGCTGCCTGGTTTGGAGGGTAGGTCTTATGAGGAAAGGTTGAGGGAGCTAGGGCTGTTCTCTCTGGAGTGGAGGAGGCTGAGGGGAGACTTAATATTCACCCCTGCTCCACTATCTGCTCTGGCACTCTGGTTCCCATCCCCCTGAAAAATCTAGTTTAAACGCTCCCCAATAACACGAGCAAACCTCCCTGCAAGTATATTGGTCCCCTTGTAGTTCAGGTGTAACCCGTCTCTCTTGTACAGGTCCCACCTGTCCCAGAAGAGGTCCCAATGATCTAGAAATCTGAAACCCTGCCCCCTCCACCAGTTCCTCAGCCATGTGTTCATCCGCCCAAGCATCCTACTCTTACCCTCACTGGCATGTGGCTCAGGTAGCAATCCTGAGATTACTACCCTCGGGGTCCTGCTTTTTAAATGACCACGTTGCACCCAATGATGACCATGACATATTGGTAAAATTCCACCCCATTAGTTTATTCAATGCCTTCTCCCTGGTGATGGTCATTGCACCAAGTTCCTCTGAATTAATGGCAGTTTTTGGAAAATCTTCATTATTCTCTAGAACCATAGACAATTACAGCTCAAAAACAGGCCTTTTGGCCCTTCTTGTCTGTGCCGAACCATTTTATGCCTAGTCCCACTGACCTGCACTTGGACCGTATCCCTCCACACCCCTCTCACCCATGAACCCGTCCAAGTTTTTCTTAAATGTTAAAAGTGACCCCGCATTTACCACTTTATCCGGCAGCTCATTCCGGCAGCTCATTCCACTGTGAAGACAGAGGCAAATATTGGCTTTGTGCCTCTGCTTTCTCTGTGTTCCCCATTAATACCTCACCAGTATCATCCTCCTCAGTCGTGGGACATGGGTGTCACTGGCTGGCCAGCATTTATTACCCATCCCTAGTTGCCCTTGAGAAGGTGGTGGTGAGCTGCCTTCTTGAATCGCTGCAGTCCATGTGCTGTGGGTTGACCCATAATGCCTTTAGGGAGGGAGTTCCAGAATTTTGACCCAGCGACTGCGAAGGAACGGTGATATATTTCCAAGTCAGGATGGTGAGTGGTTTGGAGGGGAACTTGCAGGTGGTGGTGTTCCCATGTATCTGCTGCCCTTGTCCTTCTAGATGGAAGTGGTCATGGGTTTGGAAGGTGCTGTCTAAGGATCTTTGGTGAATTGCTGTAGTGCATCTTGTAGATAGTACACACTGCTGCTATTGAGCGTCGGTGGTGGAGGGAGTGGATGTTTGTGGATGTGGTGCCAATCAAGCGGGCGGTTTTGTCCTGGATGGTGCCAAGCTTCTTGAGTGTTTTTGGAACTGCACTCATCCAGGCAAGTGGAGAGTACTCCATCACACTCCTGACTTGTGCCTTGTAGATGGTGGACAGTCTTTGGGGAGTCAGGAGGTGAGTTACTCGCCGTAGCGTTCTTGGCCTCTGACCTGCTCTTGTAGCCACTTGTGTTTATGTGGCGAGTCCAGTTGAGTTTCTGGTCAATGGTAACCCCAAGGATGTTGACAGTGGGGGATTCAGCGATGGTTACACCATTGAATGTCAAAGGGCGGTGGTTAGAGTATCTCTTATTGGTGATGGTCATTGCCTGGCATTTGTGTGGTGCAAATGTTACTTGCCACTTGTCAGCCCAAGCCTGGATATTGTCCAGATCTTGTGGAATTTGAACATCTGAGGATTTACTTTAATTATTCTCTTCCCCTTTATATATTTGTAGAAGCTTTTGGTATCTGTGTTTTCTGTTAGTTTCCTTTCATAGTTCATCTTAGCTCTTTTGATTCTATTTTTAGCCTTTTGGTGAATCTTAAAGTTTTCCCACTCCTCCAGCTTACCACAAGCCTTTGCAGTTTGGTACGCCCTAGTCTGACCTCCTTGTCTAGCCCTGGAACTCTTCCTCTCTTCCTTTTACTGTTTCTCTCAGGAAGAAGTGAGTATGATAAAGTCAGGCTGTTGCTTCACTCGCCTGAGACAGCTCTCCTAATTTTGACCCAAGCCCCCAGATGTTAGGAAGGAGGATTTCACCGAGTCGACAGAGCTGGTTTTGCCATTGTCTTTTCGGTGCATTGGTTGATGCCGGGTGGGCCACCCGGTTTCATTCCTTTTTGTTTTCTTAACAGCAGTTTGATGCAACTGCGTGGCTTGCTGGAGAATTTCAGAGTCAACCACATTGCTGTGGGTTTGGAGTCACATGTGGGCCAGACTGGGTAAGGACAGCAGGTGTCCTTCCCCAAAGGACATTAGCGAATCAGATGAGTTTTTACAACAATCAACAATGGTATTATGGTCATCATTGAACTTTTAATTCACGATGTTATTTAAATTGCATTGTCTGCCGTGGTGGGATTAATCATAGAATCTTACAGTGCAGAAGGAGGCCATTCAGCCCATCGAGTCTGCGCCGACCACAATCCCACCCAGGCCCTATCCCTGGAACCCAATGCATTTACCTTAGCTAGTCCGCCTGACACTAAGGGACAATTTTGCGTGGCCAATCAACCTAACCCGCATATCTTTGTACTGTGGGAGGAAACCGGAGAACCCGGAGGAAACCCCCACGCAGATACAGGGAGAACGTGCAGACTCCGCACCGATAGTGACCCGAGCCGGGAATCGAACCCAGGTCTCTGGTGCTGTGAGGCAGCATAGAACCATAGAACCATAGAAAATTACAGCTCAGAAACAGGCCTTTTGGCCCTTCTTGTCTGTGCCGAACCATTTTATGCCTAGTCCCACTGACCTGCACTTGGACCATATCCCTCCACACCCCTCTCATCCATGAACCCGTCCAAGTTTTTCTTAAATGTTAAAAGTGACCCCGCATTTACCACTTTATCTGGCAGCTCATTCCACACTCCCACCACTCTCTGCGTGAAGAAGCCCCCCCTAATATTCCCTTTAAACTTTTCTCCTTTCACCCTTAACCCATGCCCTCTGGTTTTTTTCTCCCCTAGCCTCAGCGGAAAAAGCCTGCTTGCATTCACTCTATCTATACCCATCAAAATCTTATACACCTCTATCAAATCTCCCCTCAATCTTCTACGCTCCAGGGAATAAAGTCCCAGCCTATTCAATCTCTCTCTGTAACTCAGCTTCTCAAGTCCCGGCAACATCCTTGTGAACCTTCTCTGCACTCTTTCAATCTTATTTACATCCTTCCTGTAACTAGGTGACCAAAACTGTACACAATACTCCAAATTCGGCCTCACCAATGCCTTATATAACCTTACCATAACACTCCAACTTTTATACTCGATACTCCGATTTATAAAGGCCAATGTACCAAAGGCACTCTTTACGACCCTATCCACCTGTGATGTCACTTTTAGGGAATTCTGTAGCTGTATTCCCAGATCCCTCTGTTCAACTGCACTCTTCAGAGTCCTACCATTTACCCTGTACGTTCTACTTTGATTTGTCCTTCCAAAGTGCAATATCTCACACTTGTCTGCGTTAAATTCCATTTGCCATTTTTCAGCCCACTTTTCTAGTTGGTCCAAATCCCTCTGCAAGCTTTGAAAACCTTCCTCACTGTCCACTACACCTCCAATCTTTGTATCATCAGCAAACTTGCTGATCCAATTGACCACATTATCATCCAGATCATTGATATAGATGACAAACAACAATGGACCCAACACCGATCCCTG
The DNA here is from genome assembly GCF_964213995.1 of Mustelus asterias. Taxonomy (NCBI): domain Eukaryota; kingdom Metazoa; phylum Chordata; class Chondrichthyes; order Carcharhiniformes; family Triakidae; genus Mustelus; species Mustelus asterias. The sequence continues at coordinate 34,408 of NW_027590199.1, forward strand.
CGGCACACCACTAGTCACAGGCCTCCACTCAGAGAAGCAATCCTCCACAACCACTCTCTGGCTTCTTCCATTGAGCCAGCGTCTTATCCAATTTACTACCTCCCCATGTATACCTAGCGACTGAACCTTCCTAACTAACCTCCCATGAGGGACCTTGTCAAAGGCCTTGCTGAAATCCAGGTAGACAACATCCACCGCCTTCCCTTCATCCACTTCCCTGGTAACCTCCTCGAAAAACTCTAATAGATTGGTCAAACATGACCTACCACGCACAAAGCCATGTTGACTCTCCCTAATAAGTCCCTGTCTATCCAAATATTTGTAGATCCTATCCCTTATCACACCTTCCAATAACTTGCCCACCACCGACGTCAAACTTACTGGCCGATAATTTCCCGGATTTCTTTTGGAACCTTTTTTAAACAACGGAACAACATGAGCCACCCTCCAATCATCCGGCACCTCCCCCGTGAATACTGACATTTTAAATATGTCTGCCAGGGCCCCTGCAAGTTCAACACTAGCTTCCCTCAAGGTCCGTGGGAACACCCTGTCCGGTCCTGGGGATTTATCCACTCTGATTTGCTAACCACTGTGCCACCGTGCTGCCCTTTGAACCCTGGGTCCCCAGAGCATTATCCTGGGTTCTAGATTACTAGTCCAGTGACAATACCACTCTGCCACTCTCTGTCCTTAGCTTTATATTAAGAAGGCTCACAACATCAGATTAAAGTCCAACAGGTTTATCTGGAACCATGAGCTTTCGGAGCGCTGCTCCTTCATCAGGTGAGTGCTCCAAAAGCTCATGATTCCAAATAAACCTGTTGGACTTTAACCTGGTGTTGTGAGACTTCTTACTGTGCCCACCGCAGTCCAATGCCGCATCTCCACATCTTAGCTTTATAAAGAGGTAACAAAGCAAGGGAGCGGTGTTGAGACTGTAGAAATTGCTTTAGGAAGTACATGCTAAAGAATGCATTACACGGAGGGAGCTCGGTGCGCTGAATCCTGAGTTACAAAGGCATTCTTATGATGGCATGAATCTAATTATTCTTGACATTGGGCGGTTGGATCTAATCTGGTCATTTCACATATCGAACCAGGGGTTGCAAACTCCAGGGATAAGAAAATCACATTTAAACCCAACGTGCAGGTCCTTACAGTAAAGTTGAGTATATTTCTCAGATACTGGGTGAATGGGCTCTAGTCTACACAAACACAGTCATTGACAAAAGGATAGAAACCTCTTTATTAGAAAAACAGGGTCACACAGTCTTAATGTCACGCAGCCTGAGTGACTTCAGTCAATAGGAAAAACATTCTTCGGAGTAAATACAGATGATATTTACAGTTTTTTTGGTTTCCATACAATAATCTCTGAAGGAAATCTTAGGCGTGTTAAAGAAAAGAAGTGAACATTCCATCAATAATTAGACGCACAGAGTGATCCGAATAATGGATAACATCAACGTCCAGAATACTCTCCACCTGGAAAATACACAGTAACAAGTTTAGCAAATCAACTAACCCAAAAATGATGCTGAAGACATTGAGATCCAGGATGTGTCTCCCCTTCTTGCCAGTCTGTAGCTCTCTGAAATCTGTTACTATGGGCCTGATTTTACCATTTTGATTCTAAGTGCCGAATCTGGGAGTGTTTCAGATCCGTCTTTTATAGACCCGTTCTCAGGCGCCCCCATACGCACTCTGCCTGAAACAAAATCAGCGATTCTGAATCACGCTGTGGGCGGGGCTTATCGTGCCCAAAACACTGCAGCTCCGATCAGTGCCTCCAACTGCGCATGCGCAGAAAAAAAATAGAAAGACGCTCCTCTGCCACATCACTCCCGGCCCGGATACCATGTTCCCCCGGCCCCCACGGACACTGCCTATTCCCGCAACATAACTGACCCTAATCCCGCCACATCCCGCTACCCAGACCGATCGCAGCCCCCTGCCCCCCTTCTCCCCCAGCGATCGCACGCAGAGTGGCAGTGGACCCCCAACTCCCCCTGGCCCCCACCAGAAAGCCGACCCGTCTCCACCCCCCCTCCCCCCAAACCCCATCACCACCACCACCACCGATCTAAGTTAGAGAGCCGCCAGAAGCTCTGAACTTATCTCTTCAGAAGCTGGAATGCCCGAATCGGACCTATGCAGACCACGTCTGTTTTGTGTCGAATCTGGATGGGCAAACGCCGTGGTAAAGGGGGAAGTGCCAGTAAGTTTGCATGTCCAGCCCATTAAATCAATTTAAATGCATGCAAATGCATTTAAATTGACATTGCACCCGTTTCAGGCGCGGTCCCGATCGTGGCCAGTTTAGGAACTTGGTAAAGGGAGAACCGGCATGGAGGCGGTTGCATTTGGGCTACTCGCCTCACGCCCGACTTCACCAAGTTTCAGTGCCCAAAAACAGCATCTTGATGGTAAAATCGAGCCCGATCTCTTCCTTACCATTTCTGACTGCTTCACCATCCAAGACAAAGTTGCAGTTTCTATATGTATTCTGACAATAACCAAATTTACCTCCTCATTATTCTCATCAATCTCTCCATTCTCTAAATAGTCAGAATCTTTGTCCAATTTCCTGTAGTGGATGAGCTGAATATTGGGAAAATGGATTTGGTCCCTTCCAGAAACGCTTTCTGACGCTCCACTCTATCCTCTCCCTGGCAACCTTCTGGGGCTGAACTGGGTCATTCAGGATCTCAGTGAAATATTTGACTCCAAGAATAACTTTCAAACCGAGGGAATCATTAAATCTGCCTATTTCCAGCTCTGTGTTATCAGCTCACCTCATCCCTGGCTCATCCAGTGCTGAAATCGTCCATCATACCATTGTCACTTCTGGAGTTGACTACTCCAATACTTTCTTGTCTGCCACCCATCTTAGAAACATGGAAACATAGAAAACTACAGCACAAAACAGGCCCTTCGGCCCCACAAGTTGTGCCGAACATAACCCAACCTTTTAGGCCCATCTATAACCCTCCATCCTATTAAGTCCCATGTACTCATCCAGGAGTCTCTTAAAAGACCCTATTGAGTTTGCCTCCACCACCACTGATGGCAGCCGATTCCACTCGCCCACCACCCTCTGTGTGAAAAACTTCCCCCTAACATTTCCCCTGTACCTACCCCCCCCCGCACCTTAAACCTGTGTCCTCTTGTAGCAGCCATTTCCACCCTGGGAAAAAGCCTCTGAGAGTCCACCCGATCTATGCCTCTCAACATCTTATATACCTCTATTAGGTCTCCTCTCATCCTACGTCTCTCCAAGGAGAAAAGACCAAGCTCTCTCAACCTATCCTCATAAGGCATGCCACTCAATCCAGGCAACATCCTTGTAAATCTCCTCTGCACCCTTTCAATCTTTTCCACATCCTTCCTGTAATGAGGCGACCAGAATTGAGCACAGTACTCCAAGTGGGGTCTGACGAGGGTCTTATACAGCTGCATCATTATCCCCGGACTCCTAAACTCAATCCCTTGATTGATAAAGGCCAGCACACCATATGCCTTCTTAAACACCTCCTCCACCTGCAGGGCCGATTTTAGAGTCCTATGGACCCGGACCCCAAGGTCCTTCTGATCCTCTACAGTACTAAGAGTCTTTCCCTTTATATTGTACTCCTTCCTCAAATTTGACCTGCCAAAATGGACCACTACGCATTCATCTGCCACTTCTCCGCCCAGTCTTGCATCCTATCTATGTCCCTCTGTAACTTCTGACATCCCTCCAGACTATCCACAACCCCACCAACCTCCGTGTCTTCGGCAAACTTACCAACCCATCCCTTCACTTCCTCATCCAGGTCATTTATGAAAATGACAAACCACAAGGGTCCCAGAACAAATCCCTGGGGCACACCACTGGTGACCGACCTCCATTTAGAAAAAGACTCATCTATCCACACTCTCTGCCTCCTTTGGGCAAGCCAGTTCTGGAGCCACAGGGCAGCACCCCCTTGGATCCCATGCCCTCTCACTTTTTCTAGAAGCCTTGCATGGGGGACCTTATCGAACGCCTTGCTAAAATCCATATAAGCCACATCTACCGCTTTCCCTTCGTCAATGTGTTTAGTCACATTTTCAAAGAACTCCACCAGGCTCGTAAGGCACGATCTGCCCTTGACAAAGCCATGCTGAGTATTCTTGAGCATACTAAACCTCTCTAAATGCTCATAAATCTTGTCCCTCAGGATCTTCTCCATCAGCTTACCAACCACTGAGGTTAGACTCACCGGTCGGTAATTTCCTGGGCTATCCCTATTCCCCTTCTTGAAAATAGGAACCACATCCGCAATCCTCCAATCCTCCGGCACCTCTCCCGTCTCCATCGACGACGCAAAGATCATCGCCAGAGGCTCTGCAATCTCTTCCATCGCCTCCCACAGTAACCTGGGGTACATCCCATCCGGACCCGGCGACTTATCTATCTTGATGCCATTCAAAGATTCCAGCACAACCTCTTTCTTAAAGTCCACATACTCAATCTTTTCAGTCCACCGCAAGCCCACAGTACATCCACCCATGTCCTTCTCCTCTGTGAAAACCGAGGCAAAATACTCATTAAGCACCTCTGCCATTTCCACTGGTTCCGTACTGATTTTCCCACCTTCACCTTTTATTGGCCCTATTCCTTCACGTCTCATCCTTTTACTCTTCACATATTTATAGAACGCCTTAGGGTTTTCCTTAATTCTACTTGCCAAGGCCTTCTCGTGACCCCTGTCTCTCCTAATTTCCTTCTTTAGTCCCTTCCTACAAGCCGTATACTCATCTAAATTCCTATCTTCACCAAGCTCTCTGAACCTTTTGTACGCTTTCCTTTTCTTCTCGACTAGGTCCCGCACAGCTTTCGTGCACCACAGTTCCTTTAACCTATCAACTCCTCCCTGTCTGCTCGGAACATTGTCCTGTAGAACCCTAGACAGAGATTCCTTGAAAAACTGCCACCTCTCTTCAGTAGATTTCCCCGAGAATACCTCCTTCCAATTTACTCCTCTAATTTGCTGCCTTATGTCTTCATATTTCCCCTTACTCCATATAAACACTTTCCTAGCTTGCCTGATCCTCTCTTTTTCCAATGCAATCAAGTTATGATCGCTATCCCCAAGATGCTCTCCCACTGAGAGATCTGACACCTGTCCAGGCTCATTGGTCAGTATCAGATCAAGTACAGCCTCTCCTCTTGTAGGCTTGTCCACATGCTGTGTCAGGAACCCCCCTGAACACACCCAACGAACTCCTCCCCATCCAATCCTCTTACCCTAGGGATGGTCCAATCTATGTTTGGGAAATTAAAGTCTCCCATCACAACAATTCTGCTATTATTGCAACTCTCCAGGATCTGTTTCCCTATCTGCTCCTACACCTCCCTGTCACTATTGGGCGGCCCATAGAAAACTCCCAGCAAAGTGATCGACCCCTTCCCACTCCGAACTTCCACCCACAGAGACTCTGTAGACAATCCCTTCACAGCATACACCTTCTCTACAGCTGTGACACTATTCCTGATCAGCAGTGCCACTCCACCCCCTCTCTTGCCTCCCCCCCTGTCCTTCCTGAAACATCTGAATCCCGGCACCTGGAGTATCCAGTCCTGTCCCTGAGACATCCAAGTCTCCGTAATGGCCACCACATCACACTACCAGGCATCGATCCACACTCTGAACTCATCCCCTTTATTCACTATACTCCTGGCATTAAAGTAAACACATCTCAATCCTTTGGTCTGAGCTATCCCCTTCTCTATCCCCGTCCATCCTCCCTCTTGCACTGTCTATAACCCTTCTCTGTTTGCGAGTTAACTTCCTCGCTCCCAGTCACCTCGTCTCGATCCCCTCCCCCCAACCTATCTAGTTTAAACTCTCCCCAGTAGCCTGAGCCAACTTTCCTGCCAGGATATTGGTCCCCCTGGGATTCAAGTGCCACCCGTTTTTTGTGTACAGGTCACACCTGCCCCTAAAGAGGTCCCAATGGTCCAGGAACCTGAATCCCTGCCCCCTGCACCAGTCCCTCAGCCACACATTCATCCTCCACCTCACTCCATTCCTGCCCTCACCCTCCCGTGGGACAGGCAGCAATCCCGAGATTACTACCTTTGCTTTCCTCCTTCTCAGCTGTCTTCCTAATTCCCTATACTCTCTTTTCATGACCCCTTCCTTCCCACATCAGCGGTACCAATATGTACCGCTACCTCTGGCTCCTCTCCCTCCCCTATCAGGATTTCTGGGAGTCGACAAGCGACATCCTGGATCCTGGCCCCAGGGAGGCAGACCACCATCCGAGACTCCCGCCTGCCTCCGTAAAAACGCCTGTCCGACCCCCTTACCGTCGAGTCCCTGATTAACACTGCCTTCCTCCTCTTTTCCTTAGCCCTCTGAGTGACAGGGCCGGACTCCACTCCGGAGACACGGCCACTGCTGCTTCCCCCAGGCAGGCTGTCCCCCCCAGCAGTACTCAGGCAGGAGTACTTGTTGTGTAGGGGCACATCCACCGGGGTGCTCTCAATCACCCGAGCTTTACCCTTACTGGCCATCACCCACTGATGGATTTCCAAAAGGCGTTTGATAAGGTGCCCCATAAAAGGCTGCTGAAGAAGATTAGGGCACACGGAGTTGGGGGTAGTGTGTTAAAGTGGATTGGGGACTGGCTATCCGACAGGAAGCAAAGAGTCGGAATAAATGGGTGTTTTTCCGGTTGGAGGAAGGTAACTAGTGGCGTGCCGCAGGGATCGGTACTCGGGCCGCAACTATTTACCATTTATATAGATGATCTGGAGGAGGGGACGGAGTGTAGGGTAACGAAGTTTGCAGACGACACAAAGATAAGTGGAAAAGTGAATCGTGTGGAGGACGGAGAAGATCTGCAGAGAGATTTGGACAGGCTGAGTGAGTGGGCGAGGATATGGCAAATGGAGTATAACGTTGATAAATGCGAGGTTATACACTTTGGAGGAAATAATAACAAATGGGATTACTATCTCAATGGAAACAAATTAAAACATGCTACCGTGCAAAGGGACCTGGGGGTCCTTGTGCATGAGACGCAAAAGCCCAGTCTGCAGGTACAACAGGTGATCAAGAAGGCAAATGGGATGTTGGCCTATATCGCGAGGGGGATAGAATATAAAAGGAGGGATGTCTTGATGCACCTGTACAGGGCATTGGTGAGGCCGCAGCTGGAATACTGTGTGCAGTATTGGTCCCCTTATATGAGGAAGGATATATTGGCATTGGAGGGAGTGCAGAGAAGGTTCACCAGGTTGATACCGGAGATGAGGGGTTTGGATTATGAGGAGAGGCTGAGGAGATTGGGTTTGTACTCGTTGGAGTTTAGAAGGATGAGGGGGGATCTTATGGAGACTTATAAGATAATGCGGGGGCTGGATAGGGTGGAGGCGGAGAGATTCTTTCCACTTAGTAAGGAAGTTAAAACTAGAGGACACAGCCTCAAAATAAAGGGGGGTCGGTTTAAGACAGAGTTGAAGAGGAACTTCTTCTCCCAGAGGGTGGCGAATCTCTGGAATTCTCTGCCCACTGAGGTGGTGGAGGCTACCTCGCTGAATACGTTTAAAGCGCGGATGGATGGATTCCTGGTCGGTAAGGGAATTAAGGGTTATGGGGATCAGGCGGGTAAGTGGTACTGATCCACGTCAGATCAGCCATGATCTTATTGAATGGCGGGGCAGGCTCGAGGGGCTAGATGGCCTACTCCTGCTCCTATTTCTTATGTTCTTATGTTCTTATTATGTACTTGGCCTCCACCCGTGGCCCTGGTGTGACCACCTGATGATAGCTCTTGTCTATCACCTCCTCATTCTCCCTTAACAGCCTAAGATCCTCGAGCTGCAGTTCCAGCTCCTTCACACGGCCCCTCAGGAACCGCAGCTCAACACACCCCTCACAGATGTGGATGTTCGGGAGGCCAGGTGCCTCCAGGACCTCCCACATCCTACACTGGGAACAACACACTGGCTTCACACTCATATTTGCCCCTTTATACCAAGGTACACAGAGAAAAGTAAATAAGAATTTTAAAAAACTCACCCCTGCTCGCCCTGTCCCCTGAAGCCCTGTGAGCCAAAGCCCTTACAGCTCACACTCTGCTCCCTGCTCACTCCGCTGCCTGCTGTATACTGCGGCCTACCTTTTATACTTCGCGCGCTTAAAAAAAACCCTTCCCAGAGTCCTTAGGAGCCCACTTCCGGTTTTCAGTTTAAAATTAAGAAAAATACTACTACAAAAATAAAGGCAAAAAACACACACTAACTGACTAAATAAATAAATAAATAAATCTCTCACCAGCACTGCTGCCACAAATCACTCCCTCTCTGCTTGCTCCAGTGTAAACTTAAGCCCAGCTAAAGCTTGCTGCCAGTATCCTACTGAGAACCAAGTTTTATTTGGCTATCACCCAGGTGCTTAAGGGTCTCCAATGAAAATGGATGCTTCCATCCTTGTTTCAAATCTCTCCCATTATCCTGCCTCTCTCTATCCTTTTAACTTCTTCTAGCCCCATCTTTGAAATATTTGTGCTCTTCCTACTTCATCCAATACATCTCCTATCTTCTATTGGTAATTGTTCCACAGCTGCCCAAGTGCAAAGCTCTGAAATGTCCTCCATTACCCTCTCCAACTCTACACTTATTTCTTCCCCTTTCAAGTCTTCTTAAAGCCACCCTATTTGACCAAACATTTCGTCATCATTTTGAATATTTGCTATTTAAAAGGGCACAAGAAGCTGTAGCAGGAGTAGATTACATGTCCTATTGACCCCGATTACATGTCCTATTGACCTCGATTACATGTCCTATTGACCCCGATTACTTGTCCTATTGACCCCGATTACATGTCCTATTGACCCCGATTACATGTCCTATTGACCCCGATTACATGTCCTATTGACCCCGATTACTTGTCCTATTGACCCCGCTCCACCATTCAATATAATTATGATTGATCCTCCCAAAATGAATCACCTCACCTTTTCAGAGTTAAATTCCATTTGCGACTGTTCTGCCCACCTGTATCATCCTGTAATCTAAGGTAATCCACCTTGCTTTTTATCATACCATCAATATTTGTCATATGTGAACTTACCAATCAGACCCCCCTACATTCACATCTAGAACAAAGAAAGAACAGTACAGCACAGGAACTGGTCCTTCGACCCTCCAAGCCTGTGCTGATCATGATGCCCTAACTAAACTAAGAAAAACCTTCTGTCCTTACTCGGTCCGTATCCCTCTATTCCCTCACTCTTCATGTACCCAGCACCGATGCCTGTGGAACACCACTAGCTACAGATCTCCATTCTGAAAAACACCCTTCCACTGTTACTCTCTGTCTTCTATAACCAAGCCAGTTCTGTATCCATCAGATAATAACAGATGTGTTGAGTATAGGGCTAACGGGAGGACTTTGAATAGTGTGGAGGAGCAGAGGGATCTAGGTGTATGTGTGCATAGATCCCTGAAAGTTGGGAATCAAGTAGATAAGGTTGTTAAGAAGGCATATGGTGTCTTGGCGTTTATTGGTAGGGGGATTGAATTTAGGAGTCGTAGCGTTATGTTGCAACTGTACACAACTCTGGTGCGGCCGCACTTGGAGTACTGTGTGCAGTTCTGGTCCCCACATTACAGGAAAGATGTGGAGGCTTTGGAGAGGGTGCAGAGGAGGTTTACCAGGATGTTGCCTGGTATGGAGGGGAGATCCTATGAGGAGAGGCTGAGGGATTTGGGATTGTTTTCGCTGGAAAGGCGGCGGCTAAGAGGGGATCTTATTGAAACATATAAGATGATTAGAGGTTTAGATAGGGTGGATAGTGATAGCCTTTTTCCTCTGATGGAGAAATCCAGCACGAGGGGGCATGGCTTTAAATTGAGGGGGGGTAGTTATAGAACCGATGTCAGGGGTAGGTTCTTTACCCAGAGGGTGGTGAGGGATTGGAATGCCCTGCCAGCATCAGTAGTAAATGCGCCTAGTTTGGGGGCGTTTAAGAGATCCGTAGATAGGTTCATGGACGAAAAGAAATTGGTTTAGGTTGGAGGGTCACAGTTTTTTTTTAACTGGTCGGTGCAACATCGTGGGCCGAAGGGCCTGTTCTGCGCTGTAATGTTCTATGTTCTATGTTCTATGTTCTATCAAGCCAGCCCACTCCGAATCCCTTGTGATTTTCATTTTTGTACCAGACTGCCATGTGGGACCTTGTCAAATGCCTTACTAAAGTCCATATAAACCACATCCCCAGCCCTTCCCTCATCAATTATCTTTGTCACCTCTTCAAAAAACTCGATCAAATTGGTGAGACATGACCTTCCCCGTACAAAACCATGCTGCCTGTCACTAACTAGTCCATTTTCCTCCAAATGTGCATATATCCTGTCCCTCAGTGTCTTCCCCAAAAGCTTCCCCACCACAGACGTCAGGCTCACCAGCCTATAATTTTCTGGGTTATCCTGGCTTCCTTTCTCAAACAATGGAAAAACACTGGCTATTCTCCAGTCTTCTGGAAACTGGCCAGTGGCCAAAGAGGATGTGAAGATGTCTGTTAAGAACAAAGAAAATTACAGCACAGGAACAGGCCTTCGGCCCTCCAAGCCTGCACCGACCATGCTGCCCAACTGAACTAAAACCCCCTACCCTTCCGGGGACCATATCCCTCTATTCCCATCCGATTCATGTATTTGTCCAGACGCCCCTTCAAACTCACTAGTGCATCTGCTTCCACTACCTCCCCTACCAAGAGTTTCAGGCATCCATCACCCTCTGTGTAAAAAACCTGTCTCGTACATCTCCTTTTAACCTTGCCCCTTGCACCTTAAACCTAGGCCCCCGAGTAATTGACTCTTCCACCGTGGGAAAAAGCTTCTGACTATCCACTCTGTCCATGCCTCTCATAATCTTGCAGACTTCAATCAGGTCGCCCCTCAACCTCCGCTGTTCCAGTGAGAACAAACCAAGTTTCTCCAACCTCTCCTCATAGCTAATGTCCTCCATGCCAGGCAACATCCTGGTAAATCTTTTCTGTACTCTCTTTAAAGCCTCCATATCTTTCTGGTAGTGTGGCGACCAGAATTGAACACTATATTCCAAGTGCGAGCAAACTAAGATCCTATATGGCAGAACCCTGAGGAGTATTGATAGGCAAAGGGATCTGGGTGTACAAGTACACAAGTCACCGAAAGTGGCAATGCAGGTGGAGAAGGTAGTCAAGAAGGCATACGGCATGCTTGCCTTCATCGGCCGGGGTATTGAGTTTAAAAATTGGCCGCACTTGGAATATGGTGTTCAATTCTGGTCGCCACACTACCAGAAGGATGTGGAGGCTTTGGAGAGGGTACAGAAAAGATTTACCAGGATGTTGCCTGGTATGGAGGGCATTAGCTATGAGGAGAGGTTGGAGAAACTTGGTTTGTTCTCACTGGAGCGACGGAGGTTGAGGGGAGACCTGATAGAAGTCTACAAGATTATGAGAGGCATTGACAGAGTGGATCGTCAGAAGCTTTTTCCCAGGGTGGAAGAGTCAATTACCAGGGGGCATAGGTTTAAGGTGCGAGGGGCAAGTTTTAAAAGAAATGTACGAGGCAGATGTTTTACACAGAGAGTGGTGGGTGCCTGGAACCCGTTGCCGGGGGAGCTAGTGGAACCGGATACGGTAGTGATTTTTAAGAGGCGTCTTGACAAGTACATGAATGAGATGGGAATAGAGGGATATGGTCCCTGGAAGCGTAGGGGGTTTTAGTTAAGTCAGGCAGCATGGTCGGTGCAGGCTTGGAGGGTCGAAGGGCCTGTTCCTGTGCTGTAATTTTCTTTGTTCTTTGTTCTTTTGTTCTATAAAGCTTATTGGCAACGTGACTTGCCAATTTTTAAACTCAATGCCTGGTCGATGAAGGCAAGCATACCATATGCCTTCTTGACTACCTTCTCCACCTGCATTGCCACTTTCAGTGACCTGTGTACCTGTACAACCAGATCCCTCTGCCTATCAATACTCTTAAGGGTTCTGCCATTTACTGTATATTTCCTCTCTGTATTAGACCTTCCAAAATGCATTACCTCACATTTGTCCGAATTAAACTCCATCTGCCATCTCTCCGCCCAAGTCTCCAACCAATCTATATCCTGCTGTATCCTCTGACGGTCCTCATCGCTATCCTCAAATTCACCAACCTTTGTGTCGTCCGCAAACTTACCAATCATTCCAGTTACATTTTCCTCCATATCATTTATATATATATTACAAACAGCAAGGTCCCTGCACTGATCCCTGAGGAATGCCAATTGTCACAGCCCTCCATTCAGAAACACACCTTTCCACTGAATCATAGTGTCATAGAGGTTTACAGCATAGAAACAGGCCCTTCACCCCAACTTGTCCATGCCGCCTTTTTTTTTAAAACCCCTAAGCTAATTCCAATTGCCCGCATTTGGCCCATATCGCTCTATACCCATCTTACCCATTTAACTGTCTAAATGTTTTTTAAAAGACAAAATTGTACCTGCCTCTACTACTACCTCTGGCAGCTTGTTCCAGATACTCACCACCCTCTGGACACTTTTGTATCTCTCCCCTCTCACCTTAAACCTATGCCCTCTAGTTTAGACTCCCCTACCTTTGAGAAAAGATATTGATTATCTAACTGATCTATGCCCCTCATTATTTTATAGACCTCTATAAGGTCACCCCTCAGCCTCCTACGCTCCAGGGGAAAAAGTCCCAGTCTATTCAGCCTCTCCTTATAACTCAATCCATGAAGTCCCAGTAGCATCCTAGTTGATCTTTTCTGCACTCTTTCTAGTTTAATAATATCCTTTCTATAATAGGGTGACCAGAACTGCACACACTGTTCCAAGTGTGGCCTTACCAATGTCTTGTACAACTCCAACAAGACATCCCAACTCTTGTATTCAATGTTCTGACCGATGAAACCAAGCATGCCGAATGTCTTCTTCTGCCACTCTGTCCTCCTGTGACTCCACTTTCAAGGAGCTATGAACATGTACCCCTAGATCTCTTTGTTCTGTAACTCTCCCCAATGCCCTACCATTAACTGAGTAAATCCTGCCCTGGTTCAATCTACCAAAATGCATCACCTCGCATTTGTCTAAATTAAACTCCATCCACCATTCGTCAGCCCACTGGCCCAATTGATCAAGATCCTGTTGCAATTGGAGATAACTTTCCTCACTGTCCACTATGCCACCAAGCTTGGTGTCATCTGCAAACTTACTAACCATGCCTCCTATATTCTCATCCAAATCATTAATATAAATGACAAATAACAGTGGACCCAGCACTGATCCCTGAGGCACACTGCTGGTCACAGGCCTCCAGTTTGGAAAAAAACCCTCCACATCCACCCTCTGGCTTCTGTCAAGAAGCCAATTTTGTATCCATTTAGATACCTCATCTTGGTTTTTTGACCTCTATAAGATCACCTCACCTCATTTAGACTGCTACCCTCTGTCTTCTATGACTGAGCCAGTTTTGTATCCACCTTGCCAGCTCACCTCTGATCCCATGCAACTTCACCTTCTGCACCAGCCTGCCATGAGGGACCCTGTCAAAGGCCTTACTGAAGTCCGTGTCGACAACATCCACTGCCCTACCCTCATCAATCATCTTCGGCACTTCCTCGAAAAACTCAATCAAGTTAGTGAGACACGACCTCCCCTTCACAAAACCATGCTGCCTCTCGCTCATACGTCCACTTATTTCCAAGTGGGAGTAAATCCTGTGTCAAAGAATCCTCTCCAATAATTTCCCTACCACTGGTGTAAGGCTCACCGGCCTGTAATTATCTGGATTATCCTTGCTATCCTTCTTAAACAAAGGAACAACATTGGCTATTCTCCAATCCTCTGGGACCTCTCCTGTAGCCAGTGAAGATGCAAAGATTTCTCTTAAGGCCCCAGCAATTTCTTCCCTTGCCTCTCTCAGTATTCTGGGGTATATCCCATCAGGCCCTGGAGACATGTCTACCTTAATGTTTCTCAAGAATCCCATTACCCATAAAGGTTGCCACTCAAGTGGATAGAGCTGTGAAGAAGGCCTATAGTGTGTTAGCTTTTATTAACAGGGGGTTGGAGTTTAAGAGCCGTGGGGTTATGCTGCAACTGTACAGGACCTTGGTGAGACCACATTTGGAATATTGTGTGCAGTTCTGGTCACCTCACTATAAGAAGGATGTGGAAGTGCTGGAAAGAGTGCAGAGGAGATTTACCAGGATGCTGCCTGGTTTGGAGGGTAGGTCTTATGAGGAAAGGTTGAGGGAGCTCGGGCTGTTCTCTCTGGAGCGGAGGAGGCTGAGGGGAGATTTAATAGAGGTTTATAAAATGATGAAGGGGATAAAGTGAACGTTCAAAGACTATTTCGTCGGGTGGATGGAGCTATTACAAGGGGGCATAACTATAGGGTTCATGGTGGGAGATACAGGAAGGATATCAGAGGTAGGTTCTTTACGCAGAGAGTGGTTGGGGTGTGGAATGGACTGCCTGCGGTGATGGTGGAGTCGAATACTTTGGGAACGTTTAAGCGGTTATTGGATAGGCACATAAGAACATATGAACATAAGAAATAGGAGCAGGAGTAGGCCATCTAGCCCCTCGAGCCTGTCCCGCCATTCAATAAGATCATGGCTGATCTGACGTGGATCAGTACCACTTACCCGCCTGATCCCCATAACCCTTAATTCCCTTACCGCTCAGGAATCCATCCATCCGCGCTTTAAACATATTCAGCGAGGTAGCCTCCACCACCTCAGTGGGCAGAGAATTCCAGAGATTCACCACCCTCTGGGAGAAGAAGTTCCTCCTCAACTCTGTCTTAAACCGACCCCCCTTTATTTTGAGGCTGTGTCCTCTAGTTTTAACTTCCTTACTAAGTGGAAAGAATCTCTCCGCCTCCACCCTATCCAGCCCCCACATTATCTTATAAGTCTCCATAAGATCCCCCCTCATCCTTCTAAACTCCAACGAGTACAAACCCAATCTCCTCAGCCTCTCCTCATAATCCAAACCCCTCATCTCCGGTATCAACCTGGTGAACCTTCTCTGCACTCCCTCCAATGCCAATATATCCTTCCTCATATAAGGGGACCAATACTGCACACAGTATTCCAGCTGCGGCCTCACCAATGCCCTGTACAGGTGCATCAAGACATCCCTCCTTTTATATTCTATCCCCCTCGCGATATAGGCCAACATCCCATTTGCCTTCTTGATCACCTGTTGTACCTGCAGACTGGGCTTTTGCGTCTCATGCACAAGGACCCCCAGGTCCCTTTGCACGGTAGCATGTTTTAATTTGTTTCCATTGAGATAGTAATCCCATTTGTTATTATTTCCTCCAAAGTGTATAACCTCGCATTTATCAACGTTATACTCCATTTGCCATATCCTCGCCCACTCACTCAGCCTGTCCAAATCTCTCTGCAGATCTTCTCCGTCCTCCACACGATTCACTTTTCCACTTATCTTTGTGTCGTCTGCAAACTTCGTTACCCTACACTCCGTCCCCTCCTCCAGATCATCTATATAAATGGTAAATAGTTGCGGCCCGAGTACCGATCCCTGCGGCACGCCACTAGTTACCTTCCTCCAACCGGAAAAACACCCATTTATTCCGACTCTTTGCTTCCTGTCGGATAGCCAGTCCCCAATCCACTTTAACACACTACCCCCAACTCCGTGTGCCCTAATCTTCTTCAGCAGCCTTTTATGGGGCACCTTATCAAACGCCTTTTGGAAATCCAAAAACACCGCATCCACCGGTTCTCCTCCATCAACCGCCCTAGTCACATCTTCATAAAAATCCAACATGTTCGTCAAGCACGACTTTCCCCTCATGAATCCATGGAGCACACCAGGATGATAGGGAGTGGGATAGCTTGATCTTGGTTTCAGATAAAGCTCGGCACAACATCGTGGGCCGAAGGGCCTGTTCTGTGCTGTACTGTTCTATGTTCTATGTACCTCCTCCTTTTTGATCTTAACATGACTCAAACTATCTGCACACCCTTTCCCAGACTCATCATCCACCAAGTCCTTCTCTTTGTTTAAGACCCCAGCCATTTCTCCCCTTGCCTCCCGCAGTAACCTGGGATCGATCCCATCCGGCCCCGGGGACTTGTCTACCTTAATGCGATTTAGGATACTCAACACTTTCTCCTTCGATATATATTTTCATCTCTTAGAGTGTTCACACACCTATCCCTGACCTCAACATCCATCATGTCCTTCTCCTTGGTGAATACCAATACAAAGTACTCATTGGCTCCAAGGGCCAAATGGCCTCCTCCTGCTTCTATCTTCTATGTTTCTATATTTCTATTAAGGATCTCGCCCATTCCCTGTGGTTCCACACATAACTTCCCTTCATTGTCCTTGAGTGGCCCTACTCTTTCTCTCGCTACCCTCTTGCTCCTAATATATGCATAAAAAGCCTTGGGATCACTCCCTTTTTTAACAAAAGATCTTACTTATATAACAATACTGTTAACTTACCTCCCTTACGCTAACTTCACAACCTTTACCCTACTTTGCTCACTTACATTACTTTACTATAATGACCATGACTTTCACTTATTTGTGATGTTTCTCAGTTAATCCTTCTTTCAAAAACAAAACACTTTTTAAAATCATGATTTCTTCATTGCGACGCTGACTGCAAGGACATCATTCCCGGACCCTGTCTCCAGCTGCAGCTCCTGGAAGCCACAAAGGTAGTTTTCTTTTTTATTTGTTTATGGGATGTGGGCCTTGCTGGCTGAGCCTTGAGCTGAATGTGTAACTGGGCCATTTCAGAGGGCAGTTAAGAATCAACCACATTGCTGTGGCTCTGGAGTCACATTAAGGTCCAACCAAGACAGCAGATTTCCAATTTCCTTCCGTAAAGGGCGTGAGTGAACCAGATGGGTTTTTACAGCAATCAACAATGGTTTCATGGTCATCAGTAGATGCTTAATTCCAGATTTTAAAAATTGAATTCAGAAGTATTTAGATATTCACTTTGCGCTGCCGGAAACTCCAGGGTTTAGGGCAAACGTTGGAAAATGGGATTGGTGTAGTCAGATCTTTGTTGACCAGCATGAACCTGATGGGCTGAATGGCCTCCTGTGCTGTAAACACCAATGGAAGATCAGCTGGCTGAGAAGAGTTTCCAGGGGAAACAGAAGGCAGCGAATTGTGCACCTTCTCAGCACTGTCTTTCCCTGCAGGAGATGCAGCCAAGACTGCAATGTCAGAGTGGGGGTCCGGAACCACACCAAGCACTGTCAAACACATCATTAACCAGCAGGCCACAAACCACCACCTCCGGAGATGGAATGCTGCCAAGAAAAGAAGGAAGTGCACACCCAGCAGTGTAATCGCTTCCTTATTCCCTATTTCCAACCAAGCGGTCCTTTGTGTGAATCACAACCTCACTTTCCAACTCTGGAACATTATCCATGGCACCTTTTTGCTATTTCTCCTGAGTATCTTGTAGCCAGACGTGGAACTTCCCTCTTCACCCATTGTTCGAGCCATGTCTCTGACATTGCGTAATATATAACACCCCGATCTGGTGACATGTGTATGAAGCTCACACACCTATTCATCTCTAACAGAACAAGTCTGGCGGGGCGGCACAGTGGCCAGCACTGCTGCTGGATGACTGTATATGTGGAGTTTGCACGTTCTCCCCGTGTCTGCGTGGGTTTCCTCCGGGTGCTCTGGTTTCCTCCCGCATTCCAAAGATGTGCGGGTTAATCATATCATAGAAACCCTACAGTGCAGAAAGAAGCCATTTGGCCCAGCGAGTCTGCACCGACCACAATCTCACCCAGGCCCTATCCCCATATCCCTACATATTTACCCACTAATCCCTCTGACCTATACATAGAAACATAGAAAAACTACAGCACAAACAGGCCCTTCGGCCCACAAGTTGTGCCGAACACATCCCTACCTTCTAGACCTACCTATAACCCTCCATCCTATTAAGCTCCATGTACTCATCCAGGAGTCTCTTAAAAGACCCTATTGAGTTTGCCTCCACCACCACTGACGGCAGCTGATTCCACTCACCCACCACCCTCTGTGTGAAAAACTTACCCCTAACATCTCCCCTGTACCTACCCCCCAGCACCTTAAATCTGTGTCCTCTTGTAGCAGACATTTCCACCCTGGGAAAAAGCCTCCGAGAGTCCACCCAATCTATGCCTCTCAACCTCTTATACACCTCTATTAGGTCTCCTCTCATCCTTCGTCGCTCCAAGGAGAAAAGACCGAGCTCCCTCAGCCTATCCTCATAAGGCATGCCACTCAATCCAGGCAACATCCTTGTAAATCTCCTCTGCACCCTTTCAATCTTTTCCACATCCTTCCTATAGTGAGCCGACCAGAACTGAGCACAGTACTCCAAGTGGGGTCTGACGAGGGTCTTATATAGCTGCATCATTATCTCCCGACTCCGAAACTCAATCCCTCGATTGATAAAGGCCAGCACACCATACGCTTTCTTAACCACCTCCTCCTCCTGCGGGGCCGATTTCAGAGTCCTATGGACCCGGACACCAAGGTCCTTCTGATCCTCTACCGTACTAAGAGTCTTTCCCTTTATATTGTACGGCTTCATCCCATTTGACCTGCCAAAATGGACCACAACGCATTTATCTGGGTTGAAGTCCATCTGCCACTTGTCCGCCCAGTCTTGCATCCTATCTATGTCCCTCTGTACCTTCTGACATCCCTCCAGACTATCCACAACCCCACCAACCCTCGTGTCGTCGGCAAACTTACCAACCCATCCCTCTGCTTCCTCATCCAGGTCATTTATGAAAATGATAAACAGCAAGGGTCCCAGAACAGATCCCTGGGGCACACCACTGGTGACCGACCTCCATTTACAAAAAGACCCATCTATACACACTCTCTGCCTCCTTTGGGAAAGCCAGTTCTGGATCCACCGGGCAGCAGCCCCTTGGATCCCATGCCCTCTCATTTTTTCCAGAAGCCTTGCATGGGGGACCTTATCGAATGCCTTGCTAAAATCCATATAAGCCACATCTACCGCCTTCCCTTCGTCAATCTGTTTAGTCACATTTTCGAAGAACTCCACCAGGCTCATAAGGCATGATCTGCCCTTGACAAAGCCATGCTGAGTATTCTTGAGCATACTAAACCTCTCTAAATGCTCATATATACTGTCCCCCAGGATCTTCTCCATCAGTTTACCAACCACTGAGGTTAGACTCACCGGTCGGTAATTACCTGGGCTATCCCTATTCCCCTTCTTGAAAATAGGAACCACATCCGCAATCCTCCAATCCTCCGGCACTTCTCCCATCTCCATCGACGACGCAAAGATCATTGCCAGAGGCTCTGCAATCTCTTCCCTCGCCTCCCACAGTAACCTGGGGTACATCCCATCCGGACCCGGCGACTTATCTATCTTGATGCCATTAAAAGATTCCAGCACAACCTCTTTGTTAAAGTCCACATACTCAATCCTTTCAGTCCACCGCAAGCCCGCAGTACATCCACCCAGGTCTTTCTCCTCTGTGAAAACCGAGGCAAAATACTCATTGAGCACCTCTGTCATTTCTACTGGTTCCGTACAGACTTTCCCGCCTTCACCTTTTATAGGCCCTATTCTTTCACATCTCATCCTTTTACTCTTCACATATTTATAGAACGCCTTCGCGTTCTCCTTAATCCTACCTGCCAGGGCCTTCTTGTGACCCCTTCTGGCTCTCCGAACTTCCTTCTTTAGTCCCTTCCTACAAGCCGTATATTCTTCTAAATCCCTATCTTCGCCAAGCTCTCTGAGCCTTTTGTACGCTTTCCTTTTCTTCTCGACTCGGTCCCGCACAGCTTTCGTGCACCACGGTTCCTTTAACCGACCAACACCTCCCTGTCTGCTCGGAACATTGTCCTGTAGAACTCTAGACAGACATTCCTTGAAAAACTGCCACCTCTCTTCAGTACATTTCCCCGAGAATACCTCCTTCCAATTTACTCCTCTAATTTGCTGTCTAATGTCTTCATATTTCCCTTACTCCATATAAACACTTTCCTAGCTTGTCTGATCCTCTCTTTTTCCAATGCAAGCCTAAAAGAGATAGAGTTATGATCGCTATCCCCAAGATGCTCTCCCACTGAGAGATCTGACACCTGTCCAGGTTCATTGGTCAGTATCAGATCAAGTACAGCCTCTCCTCTTGTAGGCTTGTCCACATACTGTGTCAGGAAACCCTCCTGAACACACCTAACGAACTCTTCCCCATCTAATCCCCTTACCCTAGGGATATTCCAATCTATGTTTGGGAAATTAAAGTCTCCCATCATAACAACTCTGCTATTACTGCATCTCTCCAGGATCTGTTTCCCTATCTGCTCCTCCACCTCCCTGTTACTATTGGGCGGCCTATAGAAAACTCCCAGCAAAGTGACCGGCCCCTTCGCACTCTGAACTTCCACCCAGAGACTCGGTGGACAATCCCTCCACAGCATACACCTTCTCTACAGCTGTGACACTATCCCTGATCAGCAGTGCCACTCCACCCGCCTCTTGCCTCCCTCCCTGTCCTTCCTGAAACATCTGAATCCCGGCACCTGGAGTATCCAGTCCTGTCCCTGAGACATCCAAGTCTCCGTAATGGCCACCACATCACACTTCCAGGCATCGATCCACGCTCTGAGTTCATCCCCTTTATTCACTATACTCCTGGCATTAAAGTAAACACATCTCAATCCTTTGGTCTGTGCTCTCCCCTTCTCTATTCCCTGTCCATCCGCCCTCTTGCACTGCCTATAACCCTTCTATACATCTCAGGACACTAAAGGACAATTTTTTTAGCATGGCCAATCAGCCTAACCCGCACATCTTTGGACTGTGGGAGGAAACCGGAGCGCCCGGAGGAAACCCACACAGACACGAGGAGAATGTGCAAACTCCACACAGACAGTGACCCACGTCGGGAATTGAACCCAGGTTCCTGGAGCTGTGAAGTAGCAGTGCTAACCACTGTGCTGCAGGGTTAGGTGCATTGGCCGTGCTAAATTGCCCCTTAGTGTCAGGGGATTAGTTAGGGTAAATGCATACAGTTATGGGATAAGGCCTGGGTGGGATTGTGGTCGGTGAAGACTTGATGGGCTGAATGGCCTCCTTCTGCACTGTAGGGATTCTATGAACTGTCAGGTGCTGCATGGTTTCTCTCAGTGCAAACGGGTACTTACCCTGGCAGCTGCTGCATTCACAGCTTTGAATAATTGGCAGAACAACAGGTTCCACATTTCCATTCTCACATTCCAAGTTCATGAACCGCACTGGGCTTTTCGGGTCAAGACGGTAACTGCAGCATTCGCAAACACTGTGCAGGTACGGTTCCTGTAACAAACACATGACACATAAGGTTCATAGAAACATAGAAGATAGGAGCAGGAGGAGGCCATTCAGCCCTTCGAGCCTGCTCCGCCATTCATTACGATCATGGCTGATCATCCAACTCAATAGGCTAATCCTGCTTTCTCCCCATAACCTTTGATCCCATTCGCCCCAAGTGCTATATCCAGCATTCAATGTTTCGGCATCAACTGCTTCCTGTGGTAATGAATTCCACAGGCTCACCACTCTTTGGGTAAAAAAATGTCTACCCTGAATCCTCAGACTGTGACCTCTGGTTCTGGACACCCCCACCATTGGAAATATCCTCCCTGCATCTACCCTGTCTAATCCTGTTAGAATTATATAAGTCTCTATGAGATCCCCCCTCATTTGTCTGAACTCCAGCGAAAATAATCCTAACCTAGTCAATCTCTCCTCATACATCAGTTCCTCCATCCCCGGAATCAGCCTGGTAAATCTTCGCTGCACTCCCTCGAGAGCAAGAACACCCTTCCTCAGAAAAGGAGACCAAACTGCACACGATACTCCAGGTGTGGCCTCACCAAGGCCCTGTATAATTGCAACAACACATTCCTGCTCCTATACTCGAAACCTCTCGCAATGAAGGCTAACATACCATTTGCCTTCTTTACCGCCTGCTGCACCTGCATGCTTACCTTCATTGACTGGTGCACAAGGACACCCAGGTCCCGCTGCACACTCCACTCTCCCAATTTACAGCCATTCAGGTAGTAATCTGCCTTCTTGTTTTTGCTTCCAAAGTGAATAACCTCATATTTATCCAAATTATACTGCATCTGCCATTGATTTGCCCACTCACCCAACCTGTCCAGATCATTGTGAAGGATCTCTGCATCCTCGTCACAGTTCACCCTCCCACCCAACTTGGTATCATCTGCAAACTTTGAGATGTTACATTTTGTTCCCTCATCCAAATCATTCATATATATTGTGAATAGCTGGGGTCCCAGCACCGATCCCTGTGGCACCCCACTAGTTACTATAGGCCGGTCAGCTTAACGTCTGTAGTAGGGAAAATGCTGGAATCCATTATTAAAGAGGAGATAGCAGGGCATCTGGATAGAAATGGTTCGATCAATCAGACGCAGCATGGATTCATGAGTGGAAAGTCGTGCTTGACGAACATGTTGGATTTTTATGAAGATGTGACTAGGGCGGTTGATGGAGGAGAACCGGTGGATGCGGTGTTTTTGGATTTCCAAAAGGCGTTTGATAAGGTGCCCCATAAAAGGCTGCTGAAGAAGATTAGGGCACACGGAGTTGGGGGTAGTGTGTTAAAGTGGATTGGGGACTGGCTATCCGACAGGAAGCAAAGAGTCGGAATAAATGGGTGTTTTTCCGGTTGGAGGAAGGTAACTAGTGGCGTGCCGCAGGGATCGGTACTCGGGCCGCAACTATTTACCATTTATATAGATGATCTGGAGGAGGGGACGGAGTGTAGGGTAACGAAGTTTGCCAACGACACAAAGATAAGTGGAAAAGTGAATCGTGTGGAGGACGGAGAAGATCTGCAGAGAGATTTGGACAGGCTGAGTGAGTGGGCAAGGATATGGCAAATGGAGTATAACGTTGAGAAATGCGAGGTTATACACTTTGGAGGAAATAATAACAAATGGGATTACTATCTCAATGGAAACAAATTAAAACATGCTACCGTGCAAAGGGACCTTGGGGTCCTTGTGCATGAGACGCAAAAGCCCAGTCTGCAGGTACAACAGGTGATCAAGAAGGCAAATGGGATGTTGGCCTATATCGCGAGGGGGATAGAATATAAAAGCAGGGATGTCTTGATGCACCTGTACAGGGCATTGGTGAGGCCGCAGCTGGAATACTGTGTGCAGTATTGGTCCCCTTATATGAGGAAGGATATATTGGCATTGGAGGGAGTGCAGAGAAGGTTCACCAGGTTGATACCGGAGATGAGGGGTTTGGATTATGAGGAGAGGCTGAGGAGATTGGGTTTGTACTCGTTGGAGTTTAGAAGGATGAGGGGGGATCTTATGGAGACTTATAAGATAATGCGGGGGCTGGATAGGGTGGAGGCGGAGAGATTCTTTCCACTTAGTAAGGAAGTTAAAACTAGAGGACACAGCCTCAAAATAAAGGGGGGTCGGTTTAAGACAGAGTTGAGGAGGAACTTCTTCTCCCAGAGGTGGTGAATCTCTGGAATTCTCTGCCCACTGAGGTGGTGGAGGCTACCTCGCTGAATATGTTTAAAGCGCGGATGGATGGATTCCTGATCGGTAAGGGAATTAAGGGTTATGGGGATCAGGCGGGTAAGTGGTACTGATCCACGTCAGATCAGCCATGATCTTATTGAATGGCGGGGCAGGCTCGAGGGGCTAGATGGCCTACTCCTGCTCCTATTTCTTATGTTCTTATGTTCTTACTGCCTGCCAATTTGAAAAGCATCCATTAATTCCTACTCTTTGTTTCCTCTCTGCCAACCAGTTTTCTATCCATCTCAATACACTTCCCCCAATCCCATGTGCTTTAATCTTGCACGATAATCTCTTGTGCGGGACTTTGTCAAACGCTTTCTGAAAGTCCAAATATACCACATCGACTGGTTCCCCCTTGTCTACTCTACTAGTTACATCTTCAGAGATTTCCAACAGATTTGTCAAGCATGATTTTCCCCTTCATAAATCCATGCTGACTCTGTCTGATCCTGCCACTGCTTTCTAAATGCTCTGCTATAAAGTCCTGGATAATGGATTTGAGAATTTGCCCCACTACCAATGTTAAGCTGTGTTCCTGTAACACACACACACACATGGAGGGACTAGGACAGGTTGTCTGGACACCTAAAAACTTGAAGCTCTCGTACCAGTTCATCAGATTCCCTATCTCTTTCGTGTATTCCGTCTTGTTATTGTTTGAGATCCGACTCACTATGGTGGTGCAACGCACATATGGCAGATAAGGTTCAAGAAGGACATTCAGCCCATCTTGTCCATGCCAACCCAAGGACACACATTCTAATCCCACCTTCTTGCACCCGGCCTATTGTCCTGTAGCTTACAGCACTTAAGATGCAGATCCAGGTACTTTTTAAAAGAGTTTAGTGTCTCTGCCTCCACCACCAACTCGGGCAGTGAATTCCAAACACCCACCACCCTCTGCGTAAAAACGTTCTTCCTCAGTCCCCTCTGTACCTGCTGCCACTTATCTTGAATCTATGTCCAATGGTTCCAGAATTCTCCACCAAGGGAAACAATTTTATTCTGTCCACTCTATCACTTCCCCTGATAATTTTGTACACCTCAATCACGCCACCCCTCAGCCTTCTCTGTTCCAAGGAAAATTACCTCCACCTATCCAATCTCTCCTTGTAGCTACACTTTTCCAGCCCTGGTAACATTCTTGTGAACCTCGTCTGCAGTCTCTCCAGCGCAATTACTTCCTGTAATGTGGTGACCAGAACTGCACACAATGCTCTAGTTATTAACACTCACCAGTGTTTTATACAATTCCAACATTAAATCCTTACTGTTATATTGTATTCCTCTGGCAATGAAGGAGAGCATTCCATCTGCCTGCTTTATAACCTTGTCTACAAGAACTGCTGCCTTTAGAGACCGGTGTACTTTATACACGAAGATCTCTCACTTCACCTACCCCTCTCAGTATATTCCATTGTGTACTCCCTATATCTATTTGGCCTCCCTAACTGCATCACCTCACACTTATCTATGTTAAAATTCATCTGCCACTTTACCGCCCACTCCACCAACACATCAATAGGTTAAAGCTATCCTCTACACGATCCATACTCGGCCAATCTTTATGTCGGCTGCCAATTTTCCAATCGTACCCCCCATGTTCACATCCAAATCATTAATATATAACACAAACAGCAAGGGTCCCAACACTGAGCCCTGTGGAACACCACTTGAAACAACTTTCCATTTGCAAGGCCATCCATCGACCATTACCCTTTCCTGTTCCTGTTACTCAGCCAACTTCTGACCCAGTTTTCCACATTACCCTGTATCCAATGGGCTTTCACTTTTTTGACCAATCTTTCACGTGTAGGAGCAAATATGTAAGGAGATTACAGATAGCTCCAAGAAAAATAGGGTGGGAATAGTCAGGATTTCAACTTTCCAAACATTGACTGGGACAGCCATAGTATTAGAGGGTTGGATGGAGAGAAATTTGTTGAGTGTGTTCAGGAGGAATTTCTCATTCAGTATGTGGATGGCCCGACTAGAGAGGGGGCAAAACATGACCTCCTCTTGGGAAATAAGGAAGGGCAGGTGACAGAACTGTTAGTGAGGGATCACTTTGGGACCAGTGACCATAATTCCATTAGTTTTAAGATAGCTATGGAGAACGATAGGTCTGGCCCAAAAGTTAAAATTCTAAATTGGGGGAAGGCCAATTTTGATGGTATCAGGCAGGAACTTTCAAAAGTTAATTGGGGCAGTCTGTGGGAAGGCAAAAGGATGTCTGGTAAGTGAGAGGCTTTCAAAAGTGTGTTAACTAGGGTTCAGGGTAAGCACATTCCTTTTTGAGTGAAAGGCAAGAAGTAAGGAACCCTGGATGACTCCGGATATTGAGGCCCTGGTCAACAAGAAGAAGGAGGCACATGACATGAATTGGCAGCTGGGATCAAGTGGACCCCTTTAAGAGTATAGAGCACAGGAGTAGAGTTAAGAGAGAAATCCGGAAGGCAAAAAGGGGACACAAGACTGTTTTGGCAAAAGGCAAAGGAGAATCCAAAGAGCTGCTACAAATACGCAAATGGCAAAAGAGTAACTCGGGAGACAGTAAGGCCTCTTAAGGATCAACAAGGTCATCTACATGCAGATCAAAAAGAGATGGGTGGCACGAGAGCACAGTGGTCAGCACTGCTGCTTCACAGTGCCTGGGACCCGGATTCGATTCCCGGCTTGGGTCACTGTCTGTGTGGAGTCTGCATGGGTTTCCTCCAGATGCTCCGATTTCCTCCCACATTCTGAAAGACGTGCTGTTAGGTGCATTGACCCAACCAGGTGCCAGAGTGTGGGGAATTTCACAGTAACTTCATTTCAGTGTTAATGTAAGCCTTACTTGTGACTAATAATAAACTTTTTTTTGGGTGCGATCCTAAATGAATATTTCTCATCAGTATTTACTGTTGAGAAAGCCATGGATGTTAGGGAACTTGGGGAAATAAATAGTGATGTCTCGAGGAGTGTACATATTACAGAGAAGGAGGTGCTGGAAGTCTTAATGCGCATCAAAGTAGATAAATCCATGGGACCTGATGAAGTGTATCCCAGGACACTGTGGGAGGCTATGGAGGAAATTGCGGGTCTCCGAGCAGAGATATTTGAATCATCGACAGCCACAGGTGAGGTGCCTGAAGATTGGAGGGTGGCAAATGTTGTGCCTTTGTTTAAGAAGGGCTGCAGGGAAAGACTGGGAACTGCAGGCCGGTGAGCCTCACATCTGTAGTGGGTAAGTTGTCAGAAGGTATTTTGAGAGATAGGATCGACAGGCATTTAGAGACACAAGGACTGATTAGGGACAGTCAGCCCATGTCTTTGTGAGCGGAAAATCATGTCTCACAAATTTGGTTGAGTTTTTTGAAGAGGTTACGAAGAAGGGAGATGAGGGCAGTGCAGTTGATGTTGTCTACATGGACTTCAGCAAGGCCTTTGACAAGGTACCGCATGGTAGATTGTTGCAAAAGGTTAGATCTCACGGGATCCAGGGTGAGGTAGCCAATTGGATACAAAATTGACTTGATGACAAAGATGTGGAGATGCCGGCGTTGGACTGGGGTAAACACAGTAAGAGTTTTAACAACACCAGGTTAAAGTCCAACAGGTTTATTTGGTAGCAAATGCCATTAGCTTTCGGAGCGCTGTTCCTTCATCAGATGGAGTGGATATCTGCTCATAAACAAGGCAGAAAGAGACACAAACTCAAGTTACAGAACACTGATTAAAATGCGATTCTTTACAGCTAATCAAGGTCAAATGGGATGAAATTTAAACTAGGTTTGCAGGGGGGTGGGAACCAGAGTGCCAGAGCAGATAGTGGAGCAGGGGTAAAAAGACAGGTTAGTTCAAGCAAATTCACAAATGGAAGGGTAGAGTGTGGTGGAAATAATTTTTTGAGGTGTGTCTATTTCAATGCCAGGAGTATTGTGGGGAAGGCAGATGAGCTGAAGGCGTGGATAGACACATGGAAATATGACATTGTAGCCATTAGTGAAACTTGGCTACAGGAGGGGTAGGACTGGCAGCTCAATGTTCCAGGGTTCCAATGTTTCAGGCGGGTTAGAGGCAAAGGGATAAAGGTGGGGGGGTGGCATTGTTGGTCAGGGAAAATGTTACAGCGGTACTCAGGCAGGATAGATTAGGGAGCTTGTCTACAGAGGCCCTATGGGTGGAGCTGAGAAACAGGAAAGGTATGACCACATTAATGGGCTTGTATTATAGACCACCCAATAGTCAGCGAGAATTAGAGGAGCAAATCAGCGGAGAGATAGCTGACAACTGCAAGAAACACAAAGTTGTGATAGTAGGGGATTTTAATTTTCCACATATAGATTGGGACTCGCATACTGTTAAAGGTTTAGATGGGGTAGAGTTTGTAAAATGTGTTCAGGAGAATTTTCTACATCAGTATATAGAGGTGCCAACTAGAGAGGATGCGATATTGGATCTCCTATTGGGAAATGAGTTAGGGCAGGTGATGGATGTGAGTGTGAGGGAACACTTTGGATCCAGTGATCATAATGCCATTAGTTTCAACCTGATCGTGGATAAGGATAGATCTGGTCCTCGGGTTGAAGTTCTGAACTGGAAAAAGGCCAAATTTGATGAAATGAGAAGGGATCTGGGAAGTGTGGATTGGCACAGACTGTTCACTGGTAAGGATGTAAATGGAAAGTGGGAGGCCTTCAAAGGAGAAATTTTGAGAGTGCAGAGTTTGTATGTTCCTGTCAGGATTAAAGGCAAAGTAAATAGGAATAAGGAACCTTGGTTCTCGAGGGAGATTGTAACACTGATTAAGAGGAAGAGAGAGTTGTATGAAATGTACAGGCAGCAAGGAACAGATCAGATGCTCGAGGAGTATAAAAAGTGCAAGAAGCCACTTAAGAGGGAAATCAGGAGGGCTAAAAGAAGACATGAGGTTGCTTTGGCAGACAGAGTGAAGGAAAATCCAAAGAGCTTCTATAGGTATGTTAGGAGCCAAAGGATAGTGAGGGATAAAATTGGTCCTCTTGAAGACCAGAGTGGTAGACTGTGTATGGAACCAAAAGAGATGGGGGAGATACTAAATGGTTTTTTTGCATCCGTATTTACTGAGGAAACGGGCATGGAGTCTACGGAAATAGGGCAAACTGGTAGGGAGGCCATGGAACCTTTACAGATTAAAGGGGAGGAGGTGCTTGCTGTCTTGAGGCAAATCAGAGTGGATAAATCCCCAGGACCGGACAGGGTATTCCCACGGACCTTGAGGGAAGCTAGTGTTGAACTTGCAGGGGCCCTGGCAGACATATTTAAAATGTCAGTATTCACGGGGGAGGTGCCGGATGATTGGAGGGTGGCTCATGTTGTTCCGTTGTTTAAAAAAGGTTCCAAAAGAAATCCGGGAAATTATCGGCCAGTAAGTTTGACGTCGGTGGTGGGCAAGTTATTGGAAGGTGTGATAAGGGATAGGATCTACAAATATTTGGATAGACAGGGACTTATTAGGGAGAGTCAACATGGCTTTGTGCGTGGTAGGTCATGTTTGACCAATCTATTAGAGTTTTTCGAGGAGGTTACCAGGAAAGTGGATGAAGGGAAGGCGGTGGATGTTGTCTACCTGGATTTCAGCAAGGCCTTTGACAAGGTCCCTCATGGGAGATTAGTTAGGAAGGTTCAGTCGCTGGGTATACATGGGGAGGTAGTAAATTGGATAAGACACTGGCTCAATAGAAGAAGCCAGAGAGTGGTTGTGGAGGATTGCTTCTCTGAGTGGAGGCCTGTGACTAGTGGTGTGCCGCAGGGATCGGTGTTGGGTCCATTGTTGTTTGTCATTTATATCAATAATCTGGATGATAATGTGGTCAATTGGATCAGCAAGTTTGCTGATGATACAAAGATTGGAGGTGTTGTGGACAGTGAGGAAGGTTTTCAAAGCTTGCAGAGGGATTTGGACCAACTAGAAAAATGGGCTGAAAAATGGCAAATGGAATTTAACGCAGACAAGTGTGAGATATTGCACTTTGGAAGGACAAACCAAAGTAGAAAGTACAGGGTAAATGGTAGGACTCTGAAGAGTGCAGTTGAACAGAGGGATCTGGGAATACAGCTACAGAATTCCCTAAAAGTGACGTCACAGGTGGATAGGGTCGTAAAGAGTGCCTTTGGTACATTGGCCTTTATAAATCGGAGTATCGAGTATAAAAGTTGGAGTGTTACGGTAAGGTTATATAAGGCATTGGTGAGGCCGAATTTGGAGTATTGTGTACAGTTTTGGTCACCTAGTTACAGGAAGGATGTAAATAAGATTGAAAGAGTGCAGAGAAGGTTCACAAGGATGTTGCCGGGACTTGAGAAGCTGAGTTACAGAGAGAGATTGAATAGGTTGGGACTTTATTCCCTGGAGCGTAGAAGATTGAGGGGAGATTTGATAGAGGTGTATAAAATTTTGATGGGTATAGATAGAGTGAATGCAGGCAGGCTTTTTCCGCTGAGGCTAGGGGAGAAAAAAACCAGAGGGCATGGGTTAGGGTGAAAGGAGAAAAGTTTAAAGGGAATATTAGGGGGGGCTTCTTCACGCAGAGAGTGGTGGGAGTGTGGAATGAGCTGCCGGATAAAGTGGTAAATGCGGGGTCACTTTTAACATTTAAGGAAAACTTGGACGGGTTCATGGATGAGAGGGGTGTGGAGGGATATGGTCCAAGTGCAGGTCAGTGGGACTAGGCATAAAATGGTTCGGCACAGACAAGAAGGGCCAAAAGGCCTGTTTCTGAGCTGTAATTTTCTATGGTACTAAGGAGTACAATATAAAGGGAAAGACTCTTAGTACTGTGGAGGATCAGAAGGATCTTGGGGTAGGGGCCATTGGACTCTAAAATCAGCCCCGCAGGTGGAGGAGGTGGTTAAGAAGGCGTATGGTGTGCTGGCCTTTATCAATCGAGGGATTGAGTTTAGGACTCTGGGGGTAATGATGCTGCTATATAAGACCCTCGTCAGACCCCACTTGGAGTACTGTGCTCAGTTCTGGTCGCCTCATTACAGGAAGGATGTGGAAAAGATTGAAAGGGTGCAGAGGAGATTTACAAGGATGTTGCCTGGATTGAGTTGCATGCCTTATGAGGACAGGCTGAGGGAACTCGGACTTTTCTCCTTGGAGAGACGTAGGATGAGAGGAGACCTAATAGAGGTATATAAGATGTTGAGAGGCATAGATCGGGTGGACTCTCAGAGGCTTTTTCCCAGGGTGGAAATGGCTGCTACGAGAGGACACAGGTTTAAGGTGCTGGGGGGTAGGTGCAGGGGAAATGTTCGGGGGAAGTTTTTCTCACAGAGGGTGGTGGGCGAGTGGAATCAGCTGCCGTCAGTGGTGGTGGAGGCAAACTCAATAGGGTCTTTTAAGAGACTCCTGGATGAGTACATGGGACTTAATAGGATGGAGGGTTATAGGTAGGCCTAAAAGGTAGGGATGTGTTCGGCACAACTTGTGCGGCCGAAGGGCCTGTTTTGTGCTGTAGTTTTCTATGTTTCTATTTTTCTAACTTACCCACTACAGATGTGAGGCTCATTGGCCTGTAGTTCCCAGTCTTTTCCCTGCAGCCCTTCTTAAACAAAGGCACAACATTTGCCACCCTCCAATCTTCAGGCACCTCACCTGTGGCTGTCGATGATTCAAATATCTCTCCTAGGGAATCCGCAATTTCCTCCATAGCCTCCCACAATGTCCTGGGATACACTTCAGCAGGTCCCATGGATTTATCTACCTTGATGCGCATTAAGACTTCCAGCACCTCCTTCTCTGTAATATGTACACTCCTCAAGACATCACTATTTAATCTTTGTTCTTTGAATTGCTCCTCTGTCTCCTGTGGGCTGTTGGGAGGTCTATAGTACACTCCCAACATTGTGGTTTCACCCTTCCTATTCCTGAGCTGCACCCATAATGCCTCACTCGAAAATCCCTCCAATGTGTCCTCCCTCAACACAGCTGTGATCTGCTCCCTGATCAACAATGTAACTCCCCTACTCCTTTTGTTTCCCCTTCTGTCCCGTCTAACACAATGATATCCCGGAATGTTAAGCTGCCAGTCCTGTCCCTCCTTTAACCATGTCTCCGATTGCAATAACATCATAATTCCATGCAGTAATCCAGGCTCTCAGTTCATCTGTTTTATCTGTTATACTTCTTGCATTGAAGTACTCCAGACCTCCAATCCCGCTGAGCCCCGCAGCATCCCTCTGCCGGCTCTTACTCTGCGCTGTGTTTATCGCAGTCTCACTTTTTCCCCCAGTCCCTGCACCAACTGGCCTGTTGTTCCGGTTTCCACACCCCCACCACACTGATTGAAATACACTTTTATCTGACTGGTAAAACCACATTTCTCTCTGTTTGAGATGGACTATGATTTTTCAGAAACAGTTTTATAAATGTGAGATAAAGAACTTAAAACCTGTCAGAAACATGACTGTTAAAGAATTAGACCAAGATTAAGAATATAGTTCTCTCACATCACTAAAAATTTTATTTATTCATCTTTCTGGAGAAATCTCTGGAATTCTTACGCCCAAGCTGATGTATTCAAGCAGAGAATCTCATAGTGCTGATGTTTTGAGTCCAGAGGACCCTTTGTCAATGTTTTGCAAAGGGTTAGCTTTGACAAAAAGTCATCTGGACTTGAAACATCAGCTCTTTTCTCTCTTTACAGATGCTGCCAGACCTGCTGAGATTTTCCAGCGTTTTCTCTTTTGGTTTCAGATTCCAGCATCCGCAGTAATTTGCTTTTATCTCATAGTGCTAATCACTTCACAGTTCATGTTGCATCATATTATTGATAACCTCAGTATCAATTACGTCCCAGCACAGAAACCAGTCTACCATTGAGCCTCTTAGGGCTTGCCAAACTCATGGGTCACCCCCCGGGTCCAGGGAAGGCAGGATGTCTTTCTCTTACCTGGTAGTCTGTGAACACAGAAATAGAAGCACAAGATACAGAAGCAGGAGTGGCCACCAGGTCCTTCGAGCTGCCCAAACACTCAGTACCATCATGGCTGATCTATGCTGGCCTCAACTCCTTTTCTGTGCTCTTTCCCCGTTGCCCTCTATTCCTCGATCTATCAAATATGTATCCACCTCCACTTTAAATACTTCTAATGATCCAGCCTCCACCACCCTTTGGGGCAGAGAATCCCAGAGATTCACCACCCTCTGCGAGAAGAAATTTCTACGCACCTCAGTTTTAAATGACCATCCCTTTATCTTGTCGCTGTGTCCCCTTGTTCAAGACTCTCCCACTAGTGAAAACATCTCATCAACTACCCTGTCAAACCCCCTAAGGATCTTGTATGTTGGAATAAGGTCACCCCTCACTCTTCTAAACTCCAAGGAACACAGACCCAGACTATTCTGTCTCTCTTGATAGGGTAACCCCCTCATCCCAGGAATTAGCCCGGTGAATCTCCTTTGGGCTGCCTCCAATGTTCAAGTTTAAAGTTTTAGAGTTTATTTGTTAGTGTCACAATTAGGCTTACATTAACACTGCAATGAAGTTACTCTGAAAATCCCCTAGTCGCCACACTCCGGTGCCTGTTCAGGTACACTGAGGGAGAATTTAGCATGGCCAATGCATCTAACCAGCACGTCTTTCAGACTGTGGGAGGAAACCAGAGCACCTGGAGGAAACCCACGCAGACACGGGGTTGGTTTGAATTGAACCCGGGTCCTTGGTGCTGTGAGGCAGCAGTGCTAACCACTGTGCTGCCCCACATCATGTTACTATATCCTTTTTTAGATAAGGGGACCAAAACTGTATACAGTGTTCCAGCTGAGGCCTCACCAACACCCTGTACAATTGCAACAAAACCTCCCTATTTTTAAACTCCAACCTCTTTGAAATAAAAGCTAAAATGCCATTTGCCTTCTTCTCTACTTGTTAGACCTGCTTGCCAACTTCCTGTGATTCAAGCATGAGACACCCAGATGGATTTGTACAATCTCCACTAAGGACTGCTTTTTTCTGAAAGATTTTTCTGAATAATTGCCAACAGGGTCTTTCCTTACCCAGTGTTTATTTCTTGAGAACTGTGAATGTTGCTGAGGACTCTGCTGTATGGAACTGCCTGAGTGGAAATTTGATTATTTACAAATCATTTACATTCAAAAACCCCAAGTTTTTCAGTCCTTACCTCTGGGATGACTTGTACATGGGAGTGACAGCTTCCCTTGCAGGAACTGACTGCCACATTTGTCAGCTGGCACTGCCCTTTAGATATATTCCGAATTTCAGTGAAACGTTGGCATGTAGCAGAGACATCTAGCAAAACGGAAAGATTACATCATCTATTTTTTTCAAATTCTTCAGGGATGTGGGAGATCGGCACACGCGCACTAGCTCCCTCTGCAGTTTGATGCCACAGAGTCATAGGGGGCGATTTTACCATCGTGTTGCGCCGGTTTTCGGGGGTAACACAGTCGTATGTTGGGCCGTAAAGCGATTAGCGCGATTGGTGCCGGTTTTCACGACGAGCACCAGATTTCAGTAGGTTGACAATCCAACTAGGGAGGGGGCCGTACTAGACTTGGTATTGGGGAACGAGCGAAGCCCTTGGGTGAGGGCCAATTACATCTGAATTAGACAGGAACTGGGGAATGTGGATTGGGAGCGGCTATTTGAACTGAACCCGGGTCCCTGGCTTTATGAGGCAGCAATGTTAACCACTGTGCCCACTCACCTCAGAGGGCGGTGAGTGTCCAGAATGAGCTGCCAGAGGCAGTAGTAGAGGCAGGTACAATTTTGTCTTTTAAAAAGCATTTAGACAGTAACATGGGTCATAGGGTCATAGAGGTTTACAGCATGGAAACAGGCCCTTCGGCCCCAAATTGACAATGCCGCCATTTTGTTTGAACCACTAAGCTAGTCCCAATTGCCCACATTTGGCCCATATCCCTCCATACCCATCTTACCCATGTAACTGTCTAAATGCTTTTTAAAAGACAAAATTCTACCCACCTCTACTACTACCTCTGGCAGCTTGTTCCAGACACTCACCACCCTCTGTGTGAAAGAATTGCTCTTCTGGACCCTTTTGTATCTCTTCCCTCTCACCTTAAACCTATGCCCTCTAGTTTTAGACTCCCCTACCTTTGAGAAAAGCTATTGACTATCTAACTGATCTGTGCCCCTCATTATTTTATAGACCTCTATGAGATCACCCCTCAGCCTCCTACGCTCCAGGGGAAAAATGTCCCAGTCTATCCAGCCTCTAGTTATAACTCAAACCATCAAGTCCCTGTTGCATCCTAGTAAATCTTTTCTGCACTCTTTCTAGTTTAATAATATCCTTTCTATAATAGGGTAACCAGAACTACACACAGTATTCTCAATCATGTACCCCCTCAGTCTCCTCTGCTCCAATGAAACAGCCCTAATCTATCCAATCTCTCTTCATAATTAAAACTCTCCAGCCCAGGCACCATCCTGGTAAATCTCCTCTGCACCCTTTCCAGTGCTATCACATCCCTCCTATAATGTACATTCCAGAACTGCACACAATACTCTCGCCATGGCCTAACCAATATTTTGTATAGTTCCAGCATAACCTCTCTGCTCTTGAACTCAATACCTCAGCAATAAAGGCGAGTAGACCATGTGCCTTCTTAGCCACTTTATCTACTGCTCCTGCTACCTTATGAGACTGGTGTAGGTGTACAACAAGACCCCTCTAAGGTCAAGGCAAAGTATTCAGAGGAAGAGTCATGATGCTTCAAGGAGTGAGAGGACATTCAAAGTTGTCGAACTTTAAAAAATTTTGGAAGTGGACAGAGTTTTGTCCCAGGTGTTATAGTGGCCAGAACAGGCTCAGTATCAGATGAGGAGGAGGTAGAGGACTAAATACACAAAAAGCATGTGGATTATTTTGAGAATCTGGGTGGCATTCCGCTCTATTTGTACTTGTCAGTAACATGGCTATTTGTCAAAGAACTGAACATGTGCGTCAGCCTGGAAAAGGGACAAGTACTGTCCAGGTGGGAACTGAAGGAAGAATAAGTACTGACGCACCTTGCAAGGAGAAAGTTAGGTTTCTGAGAATCCAATTGAGATTATCTCTGCTGCTGGGATACCACCTATAGAGTGTTGTCACTCCCAAAGGAAGGGAAAGTCCCTTGATAGACTGAGTTTATAATGAACTGTGTTAAAAATATTTAATATTGATGTTGCCTTGTAAATATTTTAACTGTTTAGAGCATGTTGTAGTCAGGGACTTAAGGGAGAGGGATGTAGTTGCGAGTCCCTTTAAGGGGTGAGGTTTTGGAAGGTCACATGGCCTTATCGGCCAATTGGGCCACAGAGTGGGAATTTGGGGCTGAGTGCAGGCTTTCTCAGATAGAGTCCGTGCTGGGGCTGTAAATTAGCACATCCCAGCATTCTATATGGTATATGGTATATTTGTTCCAATTAATAGTTTGTTGTTGTTCAAACCTGATGGTCGCTAATCACTCAGATTCTATAATTCCTTTTGAATCATATTCTGCTTTCCTATTCTTATGACGAAACCTCACATTTCCCCATGTAAAGAACAAAGAACAAAGAAAATTACAGCACAGGTACAGGCCCTTCGACCCTCCAAGCCTGCACCGACCATGCTGCCCGTCTTAACTAAAACCCTCTACGCTTCTGGGGACCATATCCCTCTATCCCCATCTCATTCATGCACTTGTCAAGACGCCCCTTAAAAGTCACTACCGTATCCGGTTCCACTACCTCCCCCAGCAACGAGTTCCAGGCACCCACCATTCTCTGTGTAAAAAATCTGCCTCGTACATCTCTTTTAAAACTTGCCCCTCGCACCTTAAACCTATGCCCCCAAGTAATTGACTCTTCCACCCTGGGGAAAAGCTTCTGACTATCCACTCTGTCCATGCCTCTCATAATCTTGTAGACTTCTATCAGGTCTCCCCTCAACCTCCGTCGCTCCAGTGAGAACAAACCAAGTTTCTCCAACCTCTCCTCATAGATAATGCCCTCCATACCAGGCAACATCTTGGTCAATCTTTTCTGTACCCTCTCCAAAGCCTCCACATCCTTCTGGTAGTGTGGCGACCAGAATTGAACACTATATTCCAAGTGCGACCTAACTAAGGTTCTATAAAGCTGCAACATGACTTGCCAATTTTCGAACTCAATACCCCGGCTGATGAAGGCAAGCATGCCGTATGCCTTCTTGACTACCTTCTCCACCTGCATTGCCACTTTCAGTGACCTGTGTACCTGTACACCCAGATCCCTTTGCCTATCAATACTCCGAAGGGTTCTGCCATCTACTGTATATTTCGTATCTGTATTAGACCTTCCAAAATGCATTACCTCACATTTGTCCAGATTAAACTCCATCTGCCATCTCTCCGCCCAAGTCTCCAACTGATCTACATCCTGCTGTATCCTCTGATGGTCCTCATCGCTTATCCGCAAATCGACCAACCTTTGTGTCGTCCACAAACTTACTAATCAATCCAGTTATATTTTCCTCCAAATCATTTACATATATTACAAACAACAAAGGTCCCAGCACTGATCCCTGAGGAACACCACTTGTCACAGCCCTCCATTCAGAAATGCACCCTTCCACTGCTACCCTCTGTCTTCTTTGACCGAGCCAGTTTTGTATCCACCTTACCAGCTCACCACTGATCCCATCCAACTTCACCTTCTGCACCAGTCTGCCATGAGGAACCTTGTCAAAGGCCTTACTGAAGTCCATGTAGACAACATCCACTGCCCTACCCTCATGAATCATCTTCGTCACTTCCTTGAAAAACTCGATCAAGTTCGTGAGACACGACCTCCCCTTCACAAAACCATGTTGTCTCTCACTAATACGTCCACTTATTTCCAAGTGGGAATAAATCCTGTCTCGAAGAATCCTCTCCAATAATTTCCCTACTACTGATATAAGGCTCACCAGTCTGTAATTACCTGGATTGTTCTTGCTACCCTTCTGAAACAAAAGAACAACATTGGCTATTCTCCAATCCTCTGGGACCTCCCCGGTAGCCAGTGAGGAGACAAAGATTTCTCTCAAGGCCACAGCAATTTCCTCCCTTACCTCTCTCAGTATTCTGGGGTATATCCCATCAGGCCCTGGGGACTTGTCTACCTTAATGTTTCTTAAGAATCCCAATACCCCCTCTATTTTGATCTCAACATGACTCAAACTATCTACACATCCTTTCCCAGACTCATCATCCACCAAGTCCTTCTCTTTGGTGAATACTGACACAAAGTACTCATTTAAAACCTCGTCCATTTCCTCTGGCTCCACACATAGATTCCCTCCCCTGTCCTTGAGTGGGCCAACCCTCTCCCTGGCTACCCTCTTGCTCTTTATATATGTGTAAAAAGCCTTGGGACTTTCCTTAATCCTGCTGGCCAATGCTTTTTCATGACCCCATTTAGCTCTTCTTACTCGTTGCTTAAGTTTCTTTCTACTTTCCTTGTATTCCGCACTTGCTTCGTGTGTTCCCAGCCTCCTAGCTTTGACAAGTGCTTCCTTTTTCTCTTTGACTAGGCTCACAATATCTCTCGTTATCCAAGGTTCCCATATAAAGCAGAGTACACACACAGAGACACAAGAGGCCATGGGTACAAGTTGAGAGGTGGTAAATTTAAACTGAGATGAGAAGTAAATATTTCTCGCAGAGGGGGGTGAATTTGTGGAACTCGCTGCCTCATAGCTCAGTGGAGTCTGAATCATTGAATGGTTTCAAGAAGGAGATGGATATATTTCTGATACAAAATGGGATAAAGGGATATGGGGAACAGGTCGGGAGGTGGATTTGAGACCAGGGAGAGATCAGCCATGATCTGATTGAATGGCGAAGCAGGCTGGAAGGATTGAATTTGTCGAATTCTGCTCCTAATTCCGATGTTTGAATCATTGAGGATGAGACAGAGAGAGCGTGTTTGAAAACATGCAAGATGGTGCGAGGCAGACACAAGAAAAAGAGACTGGAGGAGATATATTGAATGCACAGTTTAACCAGGGATAACCAGAACATTTGCTTACCAGTAACTTGCTTCCTGCAGACAGGACAACATTTCCCAAGATCCTCAACTTTTACATAACCCTGCAATTGATGAAACATAAATGATATTAAATCCTTCAAAATACATTATACAGATTCATAGGTGGCTGGTTATTCGGCCCATCATGTGGTTCCTCACTGCAACAACCTGAATGTCATGCCATTGCCTCATGCTTTCCTGCTTTGCCTCAGGTATTCCCACAGCGAGGAGACAGTGATACAGACAGATTCCAGGGACACAGGAGCCTCTTGTTTTTCCTGGGTAACAAGAGAATTTTTAGCTCATCCATCCTTCGAGTCACATGACAATTTAGGAACATTGTAATTAACATAAACTCCCATAATTCCTCATCAGACACGCCTGGCTGAGAACTGGAGTCAATTTCAATGGGGAGAAACTGGAATCAAAGACGTGACGTGAAGCGAATGGAAGAATGACCCACCGGGAGAGAAACGTCACAGGTTAGAAACCTAGAAAGGGAGATATTCAAAAGGACTGGACACTGTGCAGTTAACAAGAACATGACTGATCTGATAGTCATCTCAATAACCCAATAATCCCAATAAACTATCGGAACCCCCCTCCCCCACCGCACCTTCATCCCACCCCCTCCCCCTCCCCACTTTCACCCCACCCCCTCCCCCCCTCCTCCTCCCCATCCCCACCCCCTCTCCACTTTCACCCCTCCCCACCTTCACCCCAGCCCCTCTCCGCCCCTCCCCCTCCCAACTTTCACCCCACCTGCTCCTAAAGGAATGAAGGGATATGGGGGAAAGGGGGGATCAGGATATTGAATTTGATGATC
Organism: Mustelus asterias; assembly: GCF_964213995.1. Classification (NCBI taxonomy): domain Eukaryota; kingdom Metazoa; phylum Chordata; class Chondrichthyes; order Carcharhiniformes; family Triakidae; genus Mustelus; species Mustelus asterias. Next base: position 73,905 of record NW_027590199.1, read on the forward strand.
AGCCATGATCAAGATGAATGGCGGAGCAGGCTGGAAGGGCCAAATGGCCTCCTCCTGCTTCTAGTTTCTATGTTTCTATGGCATCTATCCTAGACTGCTGAGGGAGACGAGAGATGAAATTGCTGGGCCTCTGACGGAAATCTTTGTCTCTTCATTGGACACAGGTGAGGTTCTTGAGGATTGGAGGATAGCGAATGTGGTACCGTTATTTAAGAAGGGGAGCAGGGATAACCCGGGAAATTATAGGTCAGTGAGCTTGACGTCTGTGGCAGGGAAGTTGTTGGAGAGGATTCTTAGAGACAGGATGTATACGCATTTAGAACGGAACAATCACATTAGTGACAGACAGCAATGTTTTGTAAGAGGGAGGTCGTGCCTTACAAATTTGGTGGAGTTTTTCGAAGAAGTGACAAAAACAGTTGACGAAGGAAGGGCCTTGGATGTCGTCTATATGGATTTCAGTTAGGCATTTGACAAAGTCCCTCATGGCAGGTTGGTTAAGAAGGTTAAGGCTCATGGGATACAAGGAAAGGTGGCTAGATGGTAGAAAACTGGCTTGGCCACAGGAGACAGAGGGTAGCAGTCGAAGGGTCTTTTTCCGGCTGGAGGTCTGTGACCAGTGGTGTTCCGCAGGGCTCTGTACTGGGACCTCTGCTATTTGTGATATATATAAATGATTTGGAAGAAAGTGTAACTGGTGTTATCAACAAGTTTGCAGATGACACGAAGATGGCTGGACTTGCGGATAGCGATGAACATTGTCAGACAATACAGCAGGATATAGATAGGCTGGAAAATTGGGCGGAGAAATGGCAGATGGAATTTAATCCGGATAATGCGAAGTGATGCATTTTGGAAGAACTAATGTAGCGGGGAGTTATACAATAAATGGCAGAGCCATCAAGAGTATAGAAACACAGAGGGACATAGGGTGTGCAAGTCCACAAATCCTTGAAGGTGGCAGCACAGGTGGAGAAGGTGGTGAAGAAGGCATATGGTATGCTTGCCTTTATAGGACAGGGTATCGAGTATAAAAGCTGGAGTCTGATGTTGCAGCTGTATATAACGCTGGTTAGGCCACATTTGGAGTACTGTGTCCAGTTCTGGTCGCCGCACTACCAGAAGGACGTGGAGCCGTTAGAGAGAGTGCAGAGAAGGTTTACCAGGATGTTGCCTGGTATGGAGGGTCTTAGCTATGAGGAGAGATTGGGTAAACTGGGCTTGTTCTCCCTGGAAAGACGGAGAATGAGGGGAGACCTAATAGAGGTGTACAAAATTATGAAGGGTATAGATAGGGTGAACAGTGGGATGCTTTTTCCCAGGTCGGAGGTGACGATCACGAGGGGTCACGGGCTCAAGGTGAGAGGGGCGAGGTATAACTCAGATATTAGAGGGACGTTTTCACACAGAGAGTGGTGGGGGCCTGGAATGCGCTGCCAAGTAGGGTGGTGGAGGCAGACACGCTGGCATCGTTTAAGACTTACCTGGATAGTCACATGAGCAGTCTGGGAATGGAGTGATACAAACGAATGGTCTAGTTGGACCAAGGAGTGGCACAGGCTTGGAGGGCCGGTCCTGTGCTGTACTGTTCTTTGTTCTTTGTTTCACTGTTTCCCACCCTCCCCTTGCTGTTCACCTCAGCCTTAAAAATATTCAAAGATTCTGGGTGGATTTTTTTCATTTTTGGCAAAGTGTGGTTTCAGGCAGGGAAAGTAGGGATTTACTCAGTGTCAGCAGTGGTTTGATTTGATTTATTATTGTCACACGTATTAGTATACAGTGAATAGTATTGATTCTTGCGCGCTACACAGACAAAGCATACCATTCATAGAGAAGGAAAGGAGAGAGTGCAGAATGTAGTGTTACAATCATCGCTAGGGTGTAGAGACAGATCAACTTAATACAAGGTAAGTCCATTCAAAAGTCTGACAGCAGCAGGGAAGAAGCTGTTCTTGAGTCAGTTGGTACATGACCTCAGACTTTTGTGTCTTTTCCCCGACGGAAGAAGGTGGAAGAGAGAATGTCCGGGGTGCGTGGGGTCCTTAATTATGCTGGTTGCTTTGCCGAGGCAGCGGGAAATGTAGACAGAGTCAATGGATGGGAGGCTGGTTTGCGTGATGGATTGGGCTACATTCACGACCCTTTTGTAGTTCCTTGCGGTCTTGGGCAGAGCAGGAGCCACACTGTGATGACACTGTGCCTTTAAGAAATGTATTTTAATCATGTTTCTCTGCAGTGTTTCAAGCAGGCCTTGCCTTTTGTTTTGTTGCCAGACTGTCTGAGCCGATGTCCTCTCGCTGTTGCTGACGAAGTACAATCGGCATCCTGTTTCTTTTTAATCTGGGCCTAATGCAGTGTCCTGGGGTTTTATGACTCTTTTAGAATTGTTGGGTGGAGCATGATTGGCAGGTCGGGTGGTACCTTGGGACAGTTCTTCTTTCATAGAAACCATAGAAACCCTACAGTGCAGAAGGAGGCCATTCGGCCCATCGAGTCTGCACCGTCAACAATCCCACCCAGGCCCTACCCCCACATATTTACCCGCTAATCCCTCTAACCTACACATCCCAGGACTCTAAGGGGCAATTTTTAACCTGGCCAATCAACCTAACCCGCACATCTTTGGACTGAGGGAGGAAACCGGAGCACCCGGAGGAAACCCACGCAGACACGAGGAGAATGTGCAAACTCCACACAGACAGTGACCCGAGCCGGGAATCGAACCCGGGACCCTGGAGCTGTGAAGCAGCAGTGCTAACCACTGTGCTACCGTGCCGCCCTTTCACAAGAGAAATCCAAAGTGTTTTACTTCCATTTTGGCAGAAGTTGTTTGGACTGCAGGCTGAAAGCAGTGTCTTTCTCTCTCTCCCTGGTCTTGGAAATTTAGCTATAAGTGGCTGGCTAGCTGGATACCAGAGGAAAGCAGTATCTGTGTGTGTCTCAAAGTGTGCAGAACGTTTCAGGATTGGGAAGGCCTCAGCGTTTTCAATTCAACATCCAAAGGGGTATCAGGCCGGTGAGCCTCAAATCTGTGGTGGGTAAATTGTTGGAAGGTATTTTGAGAAATAGGATCTACAGGCATTTAGAAAGGCAAGGACTGATTAGGGACTGTCAGCATGGCTTTGCGGGTAGAAAATCATGTCTCACAAATTTGATTGAGTTTTTTGAAGGGGTAACCAAGAAGGTAGATGAGGGCAGTGCAGTTGATGTTGTCTACATGGACTTTAGCAAGGCCTTTGACAATGTACCTCATGGTAGGTTGTTGCATAAGGTTAAATCTCACGGGATCCAGGGTGAGGTAGTAAAATGGACACAAAACTGGCTTGATGACAGAATAAGAGTTTTAACAACACCAGGTTAAAGTCCAACAGGTTTATTTGGTAGCAAATACCATTCGCTTTCGGAGCGCTGTTCCTTTGTCAGATGGAGTGGAAATCTGCTCTCAAACAGGGCACAGAGACACAAAATCAAGTTACAGAATACTGATTAGAATGTGAATCCCTACAACCAGATCTTAAAGATACAGACAATGTGAGTGGAGGGAGCATTAAGCACAAGTTAAAGAGATGTGTATTGTCTCCAGACAGGGCAGCCAGCAAGTCCAGGAGGCAAACTGTGGGGTTTACTGATAACGTAGTGTCTGCAATGGTACATTGGGGAAACCATGCAGACGCTACGACAACGGATGAATGAACACCGCTCGACAATCACCAGGCAAGACTGTTCTCTTCCTGTGGGGGAGCACTTCAGCGGTCACGGGCATTGAGCCTCTGATCTTCGGGTAAGCGTTCTCCAAGGCGGCCTTCACGACACATAACAGCGTAGAGTCGCTGAGCAGAGACTGAGCCAAGTTCCGCACACATGAGGACGGCCTAAACTGGGATGTTGGATTTATGTCACATTATCAGTAACCCCCACAGCTTGCCTCCTGGACTTGCGGGCTGTCCTGTCTGGAGACAACACACATCTCTTTAACCTATGCTTAATGCTCCCTCCACTCACATTGTCTGCATCTTTAAGATCTGGTTGGCTGTAGGGATTCGCATTCTGATCAGTATTCTGTAACTTGATTTTGTGTGTCTGTGCCCTGTTTAAGAGCAGATTTCCACTCCATCTGACGAAAGAGCAGCACTCCGAAAGCTAATGGTATTTGCTACCAAATAAACCTGTTGGACTTTAACCTGGTGTTGTTAAAACTCTTACTGTGTTCACCCCAGTCCAACGCCGGCATCTCCACATCTTGATGACAGAAGCCAGAGGGTGATTGTCGAGAGTTGTTTTTCAAACTGGAGGCCTGTGACCAGCGGTGTGCCTCAGGGATCAGTGCTGGGTCCACTGTTATTTGTCATTTATATTAATGATTTGGATGAGAATATAGGAGGCGTGGTTAGTACGTTTGCAGATGACACCAAGATTGGTGGCACAGTGGACATTGAAGAAGGTTATCTCTGATTGCAACGGGATCTTGATCAATTGGGCCAGTGGGCTGACGAATGGCAGATGGAGTTTAGTTTAGATAAATGCGAGGTGATGTATTTTGGTAGATTGAATCAGGGCAGGACTTACTCAGTTAATGGTAGGACGTTGGGGAGAGTTACAGAACAAAGAGATCAAGGCATACGGGTTCATAGTTCCTTGAAAGTGGAGTCACAGGTGGACAGAGTGGTGAAGAAGGCATTTGGCATGCTTGGTTTCATTGGTCAGAACATTGAATACAGGAGTTGGGACGCCTTGTTGAAGTTGTACAAGACATTGGTAAGGTCACAATTGGAATACTGTGTACAGTTCCGGTCACCCTATTATAGAAAGGATATTATTAAACTAGAAAGGGTGCAGAAGAGATTTACTGGGATGCTACCAGGACTTAATGGATTGAGTTATGAGGAGAGGCTGGATAGACTGGGACTTTTTTCTCTGGAGCGTAGAAGGCTGACGGGTGATCGTATAGAGGTCTATAAAATAATGAGGGGCATAGATTAGCTAGAAAGTCAATATCTTTTCCCCTCGGGGCATCTAAAACTAGAGGGCATAGGTTTAAGGTGAGAGGGGAGAGATACAAACATGTCCAGAGGGGCAATATTTTCACACAGAGGGTGGTGAGTGTCTGGAACAAACTGCCAGAGGTAGTAGTAGAGGCGGGTACAATTTTGTCTTTTAAAAAGCATTTAGACAGTTACATGGGTATGATGGGTACAGAGGGATATGGGCCAAATGGGGGCAATTGGGACTAGCTTAGGTGTTTAAAAAGAAGGGCGGCATGGACAAGTTGACTCAGGGGCCTGTTTGCATGCTGTAAATCTCTATGACTCTAGTAGCAGATATTGGAAAGCTGCAAGGTCCAGCATCACGTATGCATACTTGCTTTCTGTGCAAAGCTTCGAACAGAGTGTTTTTGTGTTTGGGATGGAACAGTGCATTTAGCTGTTAAGGCTTATAGAGTCACAGAGGCTTACAAAGAACAATACAGCACGGCCCTCCAAGCCCGTGCCGCTCCCTGGTCCAAACTAGACCATTCTTTTGTATCCCTCCATTCCCACTCTGTTCATGTGGCTATCTAGATAAGTCTTAAACGTTCCCAGTGTGTCCGCCTCCACCACCTTGCCCGGCAGCGCATTCCAGGCCCCCACCACCCTCTGTGTAAAATACGTCCTTCTGATGTCCGTGTTAAGCCTCCCCGCCCTCACCTTGAACCTATGACCCCTCGTGAACGTCACCACCGATCTGGGAAAAAGCTTCCCACCGTTCACCCTATCTATGCCTTTCATAATTTTATACACCTCTATTAAGTCACCCCTCATCCTCCGTCTTTCCAGTGAGAACAACCCCAGTTTACCCAATCTCTCCTCATAACTAAGCCCTTCCATACCAGGCAACACCCTGGTAAACCTCCTCTGCACTCTCTCTAAAGCCTCCACATCCTTCTGGTAGTGTGGCGACCAGAACTGGGCGCAGTATTCCAAATGCGGCCGAACCAACGTTCTATACAACTGCAACATCAGACCCCAACTTTTATACTCTATGCCCTGTCCTATAAAGGCAAGCATGCCATACGCCTTATTCACTACCTTCTCCACCTGTGACGTCACCTTCAAGGATCTGTGGACTTGCACACCCAATATACAATATACAATATCACGGTTGTCCTTTTTTTGTATTTGGTAAAAGTTATGCTGATTTTTCTTATTATAGTTGAACTTTGTTCTTAAATAAACTTTGTTTGGTAAAAGCTTCCTAGTGGGTCACTTGAATCATACCTGGAGTGAAACATCTTATGCTCACCAATGCCAAAATCAAAATGCAAAATCTTCTGGTCTGGGCTGACTTTATAAAACACCTTGAAGTTTCCAACCTGGATTATAACAATACCAAGCTGTGATACATCTGGAAATAATGCTTTCTATGGTGCATCTATAAAAATTGGTGAGAGTCATAATGGACATGCCAAATTTCCTTAGTCTTCTGAGAAAGTAGAGGCGTTGGTAGGGCTTTCTTAACTATAGTGTCAGCGTGGGGGGGACCAGGACAGGTTGTTGGTGATCTGGACACCTAAAAACTTGAAGCTCTCGACCCTTTCTACTTCGTCCCCGTTGATGTAGACAGGGGCATGTTCTCCTTTACGTTTCCTGAAGTTGATGACTATCTCCTTCGTTTTACTGACATTGAGGGAGAGATTATTGTCGCTGCACCAGTTAACCAGATTCTCTGTCTCATTCCTGTACTCTGTCTGCCCTCAATCCTCTGAGGCCCATGAGAGGATTCTCCTTGTCCTCACTTTCCACCCCATGAGACTTTGTTTTCTAAGGGGCATCTGCCGTCAATTCTGTAAACTCTAGCATGATGGAACCAGCAAACATATCTTCCCTTGCCATTCCATAGGGACATTCTCTCCATGACACCCTTGTCCACTCCTCCATCACCCCCAACACTGCAACCTATTTCCATAGCACCTTCCCTTTCAATCACAGCCAATGACATACTTTGGAAATGCAATTCACTGTTGTAATGTAGCAATTAATGATTGAGGGATAAATATTGGGTAGGAGATCAGGGAGAGCACCTTGCTTTTTTCAAAACAGAGCCATGGGACATTTGACACCTGAGCAGGCAGATGGGGCGGGCCTTGGTTTAAGATCTCATCTGAAAGATGTCATCGGCAACAGTGCAGCACTCCCTCAGTATCGCACCGGAATGTCAGCCTTGATTTTAATGATCAAACCTTGGGGTGGGACCCAGAACCTTCTGATTGAAAGGTGAGAGTGCCACTAACCCTAACCCCCCAACGCCTCCCACTGGAGTGTTATCCTGTGACAGAGGCAACTTGCCATTGGCTGCCAGCTGGATCTTCTGGCCCCACCAAGGTCAATGGCTCCCCTTTGCTGCTGTGAGTTTCCTTTGGCTGGACTGGAAGATCCCAGCCTATGGCTCTGTATTGTGGTGTGTGGGCTTGTTCTGTGGAAGGAGTGTTGTGTGACGTTGATCTGTTTGTTTCCTTCGATTCTGCTCACAGTTGCTGCTCGAATGAAAAGATAATTAGGAGCAGGAGGAGAAAAATTTCAACTGGAAGTGACAGATCCTCAGGGGTTGAGCGATAAAAATAAGACAATTCCTCACCTCCTGGCAGTTGAGTGATGGACACCCAGTAGAACAAATCTTCCTCCCATTTAAGCATTGGCATCGCTCACAACCATCTTCCCATTCGAACCCTGGCTGCAAGACAATGCAAAAATCCTCCATCATCGAACAGTCCTGAGCACAAGTTTCTGTAACTAATAAGCAGCTGGGTCAGTGGGTGGGGCAGAGGTGGAATTCTGAAATGACCAGCTGGTATTTCCTCGTACTTTATACATTTCCCATTCACTAAACAGGACACACAGGTTGTCAACAGAGTGGTTCAGTGTCAGACAGTCTTCAAAAACCTCTTTCTTATCACCAACAATGACAGTGAGGAACTCATGAACTCCCTCTTACTAAAACCAAAACATCCAACCAGCTGCTTTGGAGAACCCTTTCTCTGATCTTTCTCTTATCTCTCTTCATCTTGTCCATGATGTGGAGATGCCGGTGTTGGACTGGGGTGGACAAGATGAGAGGTCACCAGGTTAACAGGTTTATTTGAAATCACAAGCGTTTGGAGCGCTGCTCCTTTATCAGATGAAATGGAGCGAGGTGCGCAGGCACAGAATATATAGGCAGAGTGATGTTAGTCCGACACTTACAGGTAAACAAGAGTGTCAACGGATAAGTACAGAGAGTGTAGTGCAGTGTAGGCCGGCTGAGTTACAAGTCTTTACAAGGGATCATGAGTGCTAATAGATAAATGCAAGCAGTTAAATATAATCAGTGTGTTTCAAGTGTGGACAGGCTCTATAACAAGTGAAGGGATGGCCTAGGAACTGATAATTTAAGGCAGAGAAATAATTACAATCAAAGAGTGAGATGGTGCTAAACACAATGCAAACTAATTCAGGCAAAGAGACCATCACCCATAATCAAGATGTGCATGGCATCAAAATAGGACAGTCAGGGGGGTTTTTCCCTCACAGAACAGTATGGTGGGGTTACATGCAGCACAACATGAACCCGAGATCATGGTTAAGGCCGCTCTTATGAGTCAAAGAACAATACAGCACAGGAAAAGGCCCTTCGGCCCTCCAAGCCTGCGCCGCTCGTGTGCCCACTAGACCATTCTTTTGTATCCCTCTATTCCCAGCGTGTCCGCCTCAATCACCTTGCTTGGGAGTGCATTCCAGGCCCCCACCACCCTCTGTGTAAAATACGTCCCCCTGACATCTGTGTTGAACCTTGCCCCCCTCATCTTGAACCCGTGACCCCTTGTGATCGTCACCTCCGACCTGGGAAAAAGCTTCCCACTGTTCGCTCTATCTATGCCCTTCATAATTTTATACACCTCTATTAGGTCGCCCCTCATCCTCCGTCTTTCCAGGGAGAACAACCCCAGTTTACCTAATCTCTCCTCATAGCTAAGACCCTCCATACTGGACAACATTGTGGTAAAAGTCATTGAGGTTTACAGAATGGAAACAGGCCCTTCAGCCCAACTTATCCATGCCAGCCTTTTTTTTTAAACCCTGAAGCAAGTCCCAATTGCCCGCATTTGGCCCACATCCCTCTAGACACATCTTACCCATGTAACTGTCTAAATGCTTTTTAAAAGACAACATTGTACATAAGAACATAAGAAATAGGAGCAGGAGTAGGCCATCTAGCCCCTCAAGCCTGCTCTGCCATTCAATAAGATCATGGCTGATCTGATAAGGTACCCACCTCTACTACTACCTCTGGCAGCTTGTTCCAGACACTCACCACCCTCTGTGTGCAAAAATTGCCCCTCGAGACCCTTCTGTATCTCTCCCCTCTCACCTTAAACCTATGCCCTCTAGTTTTAGACTCCACTATCTTTGGGAAAAGATATTGACTATCTAGCTGACCTATGTCTCTCATTATTTTATAGACCTCTATAAAATCACCCCTCAGCCTTCCACGCTCCAGAGAAAAAAGTCCCAGTCTATCCATCCTCTCCTTATAACTCAAACCATCAAGTCCCGGTAGCATCCCAGTAAATCTTTTCTGCACTCTTTCTAGTTTAATAATATCCTTTCTATAATAGAGTGACCAGAACTGTACACAGTATTCCAAGTGTGGCCTTACCAATGTCTTGTACAAATTCAACAAGACGTTCCAACTCCTGTATTCAATGTTCTGACCGATGAAACCAAACATGCCGAATGCCTTCTTCACACTCTGTCTACCTGTGACTCCACCTTCAAGGAATATGAACATGTCCCCCGAGATCTCTTTGTTCTGTAACTCTCCCCAACGCCCTACTATTAACTGAGTAAGTCTTGTCCTGGCTCGATCTACCAAAATGCATCACCTTGCATTTGTCTAAATTAAACTCCATCTGCCAATAGTCAAGCCCACTGGCCTAATTGATCAAGATCCCGTTGCAATTGGAGATAACTTTCTTCGCTGTCCACTATGCCACCAATCTTGGTGTCATCTGCAAACTTACTAACCATGCCTCCTATATTCTCATCCAAATCATTAATATGAATGACAAATAACAGTGGACCCAGCACTGACCCCTGAGGCACACCGCTGGTCACAGGCCTCCAGTTTGAAAAACAACCCTCTACAACCACCCTCTCAGAAGCCAATTTTGTATCCATTCAGATACCTCACCATGGATCCTGTGAGATTTAAACTTAAGCAACAACCTACTATGCGGTATCTTGTCAAAGGCCTTGCTAAAGGAAAGCAAAGGTAGTAATCTCAGGATTACTGCCTGTGCCACGGGAAGGTGAGGGCAGGAATGGAGTGAGGTGGAAGATGAATGTGTGGCTGAGGGACTGGTGCAGGGGGCAGGGATTCAGGTTCCTGGACCATTGGGACCTCTTTAGGGGCAGGGGTGATCTGTATACAAAAAACGGGTGGAACTTGAATCACAGGGGGACCAATATCCTGGCCGGTAGGTTGGCTAAGGCTACTGGGGAGAATTTAAACTAGATAGGTTGGGGGGAGGGGAGCTAGAAGAGTTGACTAGGATCAAGGAACTAATTGATGGGGGGGAGGATGCAGGGGTAAGGGGAATTACAAAATTAATGGTAGAGGAGAGGGTGCAAGTGAATGAAGGCGGTAATTTAGATAAGGGAGTAGAGGGAGAGGGTGTTCGCGACTCATCAAAGCGGGGCCAGATAAAAGCTGGAATAAGGACACTTTGCCTGAATGCACGAAGCATTCGGAACAAGGTAAATGAGTTGATGGTGCAAATCAGCACAAGTGGGTACGATCTAGTGGCCATTACAGAAACGTGGCTGAAAGGTGACCAGGACTGGGAGATGAATATCCAGGGGTATCAGGCGTTTAGGAAGAATAGACAGGAAGGAAAAGGTGGTGGGGTCGCGCTATTAATAAGAGATAATATCAGGGTAGTACTGAGGGATGACATAGGCTCTGAGGAACAAAACGTGGAATCATTATGGATAGAGATGAGGAATAGTAGAGGGAGAAAGACACTAGTAGGTGTGGTATATAGGCCCCCAAATAATAATGTTGAGGTAGGGAGGGCTATAAACAAGCAGATAAGGGATGCGTGTAAAAACGGAACGGCAATAATCATGGGGGACTTCAACATGCACATTGACTGGCAGACTCAAGTCGGTAAGGGTGGAATGGAGGAAGAGTTCTTAGAATGCTGTTGGGATAGTTTCCTTGAACAGCATGTTACGGAACTGACGAGGGAACGAGCTATTTTGGATCTGGTATTGTGTAACAAGGTAGGTAGAATTAAGGATCTTATTGTGAAGGACCCTCTTGGGTCTAGTGACCACAATATGGTCGAATTTCTGATTCAGATGGAAGAGGAGAAAGTTTGGTCCCAAACCAGTGTCCTCTGTTTGAACAGAGGGAAATATGATAGGATGAGGGATGAATTGGCTAAGGTAGACTGGGAGAGCAGGCTGGCAGGTAGGATAGCTGAGGAAAAGTGGAGGATTTTTAAGGAGATCCTTTTCAGTTCTCAGCAAAAATATATTCCAGCAAAAAACAAGGATTGTAAGAAAAGGGAGAACCAGCCGTGGATAACGAAGGAAATAAAGGAGAGTATTAAAATAAAAACAGCTGCGTACAGAGTGGCCAAAAATAGTGGAGAAACAAGTGATTGGGAAAAATTTAAGAAACAACAGAGAGACTAAGAAAGCGATAAAGAAAGGAAGGATAGACTATGAAGCTAGGCGAGCAATTAATATAAAAAATGATAGTAAAAGTTTTTATAAATATATAAAAAGGAATAGAGTGGCTAGAGGGAATGTTGGACCCTTGGAGGATGAGAGGGGGGAGTTAATAGCGGGAAATGAGGATATGGCTGAGTCTTTAAATAAGTTTTTTGTGTCGGTCTTCTCGGTGGAGGACACAAATAGTTTGCCAAATATTAACGATAGAGGGTTGGCAGCAGGAGAAATACTTAATACAATTAATGTTACCAGAGAGGCAGTGCTGGGTAGACTAATGGGACTGAAGGTGGACAAGTCCCCGGGTCCGGATGGAATGCATCCCAGGGTATTGAAAGAAATGTCAGAGGTAATAGTGGATGCGTTAGTGATTATTTATCAAAACTCGTTGCATTCTGGGGTAGTGCCGGTTGATTGGAAAACGGCTAATGTTACGCCGCTGTTTAAAAAAGGAAGGAGACAAAAGGCGGGTAACTATAGGCCGGTCAGCTTAACGTCTGTAGTAGGGAAAATGCTGGAATCCATTATTAAAGAGGAGATAGCAGGGCATCTGGATAGAAATGGTTCGATCAATCAGACGCAGCATGGATTCATGAGGGGAAAGTCGTGCTTGACGAACATGTTGGATTTTTATGAAGATGTGACTAGGGCGGTTGATGGAGGAGAACCGGTGGATGCGGTGTTTTTGGATTTCCAAAAGGCGTTTGATAAGGTGCCCCATAAAAGGCTGCTGAAGAAGATTAGGGCACACGGAGTTGGGGGTAGTGTGTTAAAGTGGATTGGGGACTGGCTATCCGACAGGAAGCAAAGAGTCGGAATAAATGGGTGTTTTTCCGGTTGGAGGAAGGTAACTAGTGGCGTGCCGCAGGGATCGGTACTCGGGCCGCAACTATTTACCATTTATATTGATGATCTGGAGGAGGGGACGGAGTGTAGGGTAACGAAGTTTGCAGACGACACAAAGATAAGTGGAAAAGTGAATCGTGTGGAGGACGGAGAAGATCTGCAGAGAGATTTGGACAGGCTGAGTGAGTGGGCGAGGATATGGCAAATGGAGTATAACGTTGAGAAATGCGAGGTTATACACTTTGGAGGAAATAATAACAAATGGGATTACTATCTCAATGGAAACAAATTAAAATATGCTACCGCGCAAAGGGACCTGGGGGTCCTTGTGCATGAGACGCAAAAGCCCAGTCTGCAGGTACAACAGGTGATCAAGAAGGCAAATGGGATGTTGGCCTACATCGCGAGGGGGATAGAATATAAAAGCAGGGATGTCTTGATGCACCTGTACAGGGCATTGGTGAGGCCGCAGCTGGAATACTGTGTGCAGTATTGGTCCCCTTATATGAGGAAGGATATATTGGCATTGGAGGGAGTGCAGAGAAGGTTCACCAGGTTGATACCGGAGATGAGGGGTTTGAATTATGAGGAGAGGCTGAGGAGATTGGGTTTGTACTCGTTAGAGTTTAGAAGGATGAGGGGGGATCTTATGGAGACTTATAAGATAATGTGGGGGCTGGATAGGGTGGAGGCGGAGAGATTCTTTCCACTTAGTAAGAAAGTTAAAACTAGAGGACACAGCCTCAAAATAAAGGGGGGTCGGTTTAAGACAGAGTTGAGGAGGAACTTCTTCTCCCAGAGGGTGGTGAATCTCTGGAATTCTCTGCCCACTGAGGTGGTGGAGGCTACCTCGCTGAATATGTTTAAAGCGCGGATGGATGGATTCCTGATCGGTAAGGGAATTAAGGGTTATGGGGATCAGGCGGGTAAGTGGTACTGATCCACGTCAGATCAGCCATGATCTTATTGAATGGCGGGGCAGGCTCGAGGGGCTAGATGGCCTACTCCTGCTCCTATTTCTTATGTTCTTATGTTCTTATGTTCTATAAAGGCAAGCTTTTATTAACAGGGGGTTGGAGTTTAAGAGCCGTGAGGTTATGCTGCAACTGTACAGGACCTTGGTGAGACCACATTTGGAATATTGTGTGCAGTTCTGGTCACCTCACTATAAGAAGGACGTGGAAGCGCTGGAAAGAGTGCAGAGGAGATTTACCAGGATGCTGCCTGGTTTGGAGAGTAGGTCTTTTGAGGAAAGGTTGAGGGAGCTAGGGCTGTTCTCTCTGGAGCGGAGGAGGCTGAGGGGAGACTTAATAGAGGTTTATAAAATGATGAAGGGGATAGATGAGTGAACGTTCAAAGACTATTTCCTCGGGTGGATGGAGCTATTACAAGGGGGCATAACTATAGGGTTCGTGGTGGGAGATCCAGGAAGAATATCAGAGGTAGGTTCTTTACGCAGAGAGTGGTTGGGGTGTGGAAAGGACTGCCTGCAGTGATAGTGGAGTCAGACACTTTAGGAACATTTAAGCGATTATTGGATAGGCACATGGAGCACACCAGGATGATAGGGAGTGGGATAGCTTGATCTTGGTTTCAGATAAAGCCCGGCACAACATCGTGGGCCGAAGGGCCTGTTCTGTGCTGTACTGTTCTATGTTCTATCTATGTTCTATACCATACGCCTTCTTCACCACCTTCTCCACCTGTGTTTGCACCTTCAAGGATTTGTGGACTTGCACACCTCGGTCCCTCTGTGTTTCTATATTCTTGATGGCTCTGCCATTTATTGTATAACTCCTCCCTACATTATTTCTTACCAAATGCATCACTTCGCATTGATCTGGATTAAATTCCATCTGCCACCTCTCCGCCCAATTTTCCAGCCTATCTATATCCTGCTGCATTGCCCGACAATGCTCATCGCTATCCGCGAGTCCAGCCATCTTTGTGTCATCCGCAAACTTGCTGATAACACCAGTTACACCTTCTTCCAAATCATTTATATATATCACAAATAGCAGAGGTCCCAGTACAGAGCCCTGCGGAACACCACTGGTCATGATGTGGAGATGCCGGCGTTGGACTGGGGTAAACACAGTAAGAAGTTTAACAACACCAGGTTAAAGCCCAACAGGTTTATTTGGTAGCAAAAGCCACACAAGCTTTCGGAGCTGCAAGCCCCTTCTTCGGGTGAGAGGGAATTCTGGTCACAAACAGAGCATATAAAGACACAAACTAAATTTACATGAATAATGGTTGGAATGCGAATACTTACAACTAATCAAGTCTTTAAGAAACAAAACAATGTGAGTGGAGAGAGCATCAAGACAGGCTAAAAAGATGTGTATTGTCTCCAGACAAGACAGCCAGTGAAACTCTGTGGGGGTTACAAATAGTGTGCCATGGTCAGTGGGACTAGGCATAAAATGGTTCGGCACAGACAAGAAGGGCCAAAAGGCCTGTTTCTGAGCTGTAATTTTCTATGGTTCTATGGTTCTAACCCAATATCCCGGTTGAGGCCATCCTCGTGTGTGCGGAACTTGGCTATCAGTTTCTGCTCAGCGACTCTGCGCCGTCGTGTGTCGCGAAGGCCGCCTTGGAGAACGCTTACCCGAATATCAGAGGCCGAATGCCCGTGACCGCTGAAGTGTTCCCCCACAGGAAGAGAACAGTCTTGCCTGGTGATTGTCGAGTGGTGTTCATTCATCCGTTGTCGCAGCGTCTGCATAGTTTCCCCAATGTACCATGCCTCGGGACATCCTTTCTTGCAGCGTATCAGGTAGACAACGTTGGCCGAGTTGCAAGAGTATGTACCGTGTACCTGGTGGATGGTGTTCTCACGTGAGATGATGGCATCTGTGTCGATGATACGGCACGTCTTGCAGAGGTTGCTGTGGCAGGGTTGCGTGGTGTCGTGGTCACTGTTCTCCTGAAGGCTGGGTAGTTTGCTGCGGACAATGGTCTGTTTGAGGTTGTGCGGTTGTTTGAAGGCAAGAAGTGGGGGTGTGGGGATGGCCTTGGCGAGATGTTCGTCTTCATCAATGACATGTTGAAGGCTCCGGAGGAGATGCCGTAGCTTCTCCGCTCCGGGGAAGTACTGGACAACGAAGGGTACTCTGTCCACTGTGTCCCGTGTTTGTCTTCTGAGGAGGTCGGTGCGGTTTTTCGCTGTGGCGCGTTGGAACTGTTGATCAATGAGTCGAGCGCCATATCCTGTCCTTATGAGGGCATCTTTCAGCGTCTGGAGGTGTCTGTTGCGATCCTCCTCATCCGAGCAGATCCTGTGTATACGGAGGGCTTGTCCGTAGGGGATGGCTTCTTTAACGTGTTTAGGGTGGAAGCTGGAGAAGTGGAGCATCGTGAGGTTATCCGTGGGCTTGCGGTACAGTGAGGTGCTGAGGTGACCGTCCTTAATGGAGATGCGTGTGTCCAAGAATGCAACCGATTCCGGAGAGTAGTCTATGGTGAGTCTGATGGTGGGATGGAACTTGTTGATGTCATCATAGAGTTGTTTCAGTGATTGTTCACCATGAGTCCAAAGGAAGAAAATGTCATCGATGTATCTAGTGTATAGCATCGGTTGAAGGTCCCGTGCGGTGAAGAAGTCTTGTTCGAACCTGTGCATGAAGATGTTGGCATATTGAGGTGCGAATTTGGTCCCCATGGCTGTTCTGTGTGTCTGGATGAAGAACTGGTTGTTGAAGGTGAAGATATTGTGGTCCAGGATGAAGCGGATGAGATGTAAAATTGCATCTGGAAACTGGCAGTTGTTGGCGCTGAGCACTGAGGCCGTTGCAGCAATGCCATCGTCATGGGGGATGCTGGTGTAGAGTGCCGAGACATCCATTGTGACGAGGAGCGCTCCTGGTTCAACTGCTCCATGTGTGCCGAGTTTCTGTAGGAAGTCCGTTGTGTCGCGACAAAAGCTGGGGGTTCTTTGTACAATGGGTTTCAGGATGCCCTCGACATAGCCGGAGAGGTTCTCGCAGAGGGTCCCATTGCCCGATACGATGGGACGGCCGGGTGTGTTTGCCTTGTGTATCTTCGGGAGGCAGTAGAGATCTCCAACACGGGGAGTACGTGGGATCAGAGCACGGAGGGTGTTCTGAAGGTCCGGATCAAAGGTCTTGATCAGAGTGTTGAGTTGACGGGTGTGTTCTTTGGTCGGATCTGCAGGTAACTGTCTGTAGTGTTCCTCGTTGTTTAGTTGTCGGTACACTTTTTTGCAGTAATCCGTTCTGTTCAGTATGACGATGGCCCCTCCTTTGTCTGCTGGTTTGATGACAATGTTGCGGTTGGTCTTGAGAGCGTGGATGGCGTTACGTTGTGCTTGGGTGATCATCGACACAGATGCCATCATCTCACGTGAGAACACCATCCACCAGGTACACGGTACATACTCTTGCAACTCGGCCAACGTTGTCTACCCGATTCGCTGCAAGAAAGGATGTCCCGAGGCATGGTACATTGGGGAAACTATGCAGACGCTGCGACAACGGATGAATGAACACCGCTCGACAATCACCAGGCAAGACTGTTCTCTTCCTGTTGGGGAGCACTTCAGCGGTCACGGGCATTCGGCCTCTGATATTCGGGTAAGCTTTCTCCAAGGCGGCCTTCGCGACACACGACGGCGCAGAGTCGCTGAGCAGAAACTGATAGCCAAGTTCCGCACACACGAGGATGGCCTCAACCGGGATATTGGGTTCATGGCACACTATTTGTAACCCCCACAGAGTTTCACTGGCTGTCTTGTCTGGAGACAATACACATCTTTTTAGCCTGTCTTGATGCTCTCTCCACTCACATTGTTTTGTTTCTTAAAGACTTGATTAGTTGTAAGTATTCGCATTCCAACCATTATTCATGTAAATTGAGTTTGTGTCTTTATATGCTCTGTTTGTGAACAGAATTCCCACTCACCTGAAGAAGGGGCTTGCAGCTCCGAAAGCTTGTGTGGCTTTTGCTACCAAATAAACATGTTGGACTTTAACCTGGTGTTGTTAAACTTAACACCACTGGTCACAGACCTCCAGCTGGAAAAAGACCCTTCGACTGCTACCCTCTGTCTCCGATGGCCAAGCCAGTTCTCTACCCATCTAGCCACTTCTCCTTGTGTCCCATGAGCCTTAACCTTCTTAACCAACCTGCCATGTGGGAATTTGTCAAATGCCTTACTGAAATCCATATAGACGACATCCACGGCCCTTCCTTCGTCAACCGTTTTTGTCACTTCCTCAAAAAACTCCACCAAATTTGTAAGGCACAACCTCCCTCTTACAAAACCATGCTGTCTGTCACTAATAAGATTGTTCCGTTCTAAATGCACATACATCCTGTCTCTAAGAATCCTCTCCAACAACTTCCCTACCACGGACGTCAAGCTCACCGGCCAGCTTGGAGTTTCTGACCTGGATTATAACACTTGACTTTAAATGCTCCACATTTGGTGTTGGCATCTTCAGATACCCGGGTTTAAGCTCTCGAATAACGTCCCAATACCATTCTGCCTCTCTACCTCACTTTCCTCCTTTCGCGTTCATCATAAAATCTACACTTTTTACCAAACGTTTGGTCATTACCCTCATATCTCCTTATTTGTCTCAGTGTCAGAGTGTCTTAGAGAAAACTCATGTGAAGTGCTTTGGGATCTTGTATTCTGTTACGGGTGATAAAAATGATAACTTCTTGTCATTATTTTTGAACAAACTTTACCCATTCCAACTCTCGACCCTTGATCTTTGATCTTTTCCCCTGACCCTGTTCTGGACCTCTGTCCTCACCTATTGTGGTGGATCATTGGTCAGATGCTGCCCAGAGATGGGCTGCTGGTCTCTGATTGGAGTGTACCGTTAGCCTCGACCATTGCTGTGTGTTGGGTATTCGCTGCTGTCTATCGCCACTCACCGGGTAGATGTTGTCACTGACGATACATTCGCAGTAGGCGGCAGTAACACATTGTCCTGAGCTGTTCCTGTATCTGCCGGCCTCACACACACATCCCTGTCCAGAAGTGCAGTTCAGTCCCATCACTGAGTAAACATCTTGGCACGATCTTTCACATCTGAGAAAGTCTGCTGTCTCTCCACTCCAAATCTCACCCTCACGACATTCTAAGGTTTATACATTTCATGTTAGTACATACATTCCCAACCACCAATCCCAGAGCAACCCAGTGATACAAGTTAACTGCCAAACTTTAGAACAAAATGCAAAAACTAAATTCAGGCAACTTCAGAAAAAACATTGAGAGTGGGAATAAAGAGAGGTCAAAGGTCAAGAATTGGAAAGTATCTTGTCTCAAAGCGGAGAAACAGAGAACACGGTAAGAGTGGGCCATCTTCTGGTGGGCTTGGGTGTTCATGTGAGTGAGGGTTATTGCAAGTGGAGGGGCAGGAGTTACTGAGATGTGTTTGGGGATTATTAAGAGTGTTGGGTGAGGGTTGTGAGAGTGACATGGATAGGAGTCACTGATAGTTGGGGTGGGAGTCATAGTGTGAAGGGTGAGAGCTACTGAGTGGGGAGTTAGGGTTACTGATCGTGTGGATGGGGGTTACTGAGTGTGGGAGGGGCCTTGTATTCCTCTGTAGATTTGATATGAATTATTCTTACCTTCACAGTCTGATTCTGAGCAATGGAAAACTCCTCTTTGACAGACACTGCAAAAGAAACTCTCAAAGAGTAAAACTCAACAGAATTGTGAGATATTGTATATTTTTTAAGACTATACCATAAAGTCACAGTCATCGAGTCACAGCAGAAAAGGCCATTCAGCCCATCGAGCCTGCACCGACAATAACTACCGCGAAAGTCACGCTAATCACATTTTCCTGCACTGTTCCATATCCCTGAGTGTTAGGATATTTCAAGTGCTGATTCAGATATTTTTTAAGGTTGTAAGGTTTCCGGCCTCTACTACCTTCCCAGGCAGCGCATTCCAGATTCCCAACACCCTGACTGAATTTTATTTTTCTCAAATCTCCTCTGAATCTCCTGCCCCTCACCCTAAGACTACACCCCCTTGTGATTGACCCCTTAACCAAGGGGAACAGCTGCTCCTATTCACCCTGTCCAAACCCCATAATCTTATACACCTCAATCATGTCCCCCCTCAGCCTTCTCTGCTCTAGAGAAAACAATCCAAGCCTTTGCCCCTATTAATAAATCCCAGAATACTATATGCTTTATTAACTTTCTCTCCACCTGTCCTGTCACCTTCAATGCTCCAGGCACCTAAGAATTTTACTCTTAATTTTTAATTTTTATTTTTATATATTGTCTCTCCATATTCTTCCAACCAAAATGATTCACCGCACACTTCTCCGCATTGAACCCTGCCACCTAGCTACCCACTCCACCAACTTGTCTGTGTTTTTTAAAAGTTCTACACTGTCCTCTAGGTTTAAGGTGCGAGGGGCAAGGTTTAAAGGAGGTGTACGAGGCAGGTTTTTTACACAGAGGGTGGTGGGTGCCTGGAACTCGCTGCCGGGGGAGGTAGTGGAAGCAGAAATAAAGTGACTTTTCAGGGGCATCTGGACAAGTACATGAATAGGATGGGAATAGAGGGATATGGTCCCCAGAAGGGTAGGGGGTTTTAGTTCAGTCGGGCAGCATGGTCGGTGCAGGCTTGGAGGGCCGAAGGGCCTGTTCCTGTGCTGTAACTTTCTTTGTTCTTTGTTCTCTTCACAGCTTACAATATTTCCAAGTGTTGCGTCATCCACAAACTTTCAAGCTGTCCGCTGCACCAAGAACTGGATCATTAATATATGATGAGGAGATGCCGGCGTTGGACTGGGGTAAGCACAGTAAGAAGTCTACCAAATAAACCTGTTGGACTTTAACCTGGTGTTGTGAGACTTCTTACTGTCATTAATATATATCAGGAAAAGCTAGGGAGGTTGCTAGCGGAGTGCCACAGGGATCAGTGCTTGGTCCTCTGCTCTTTGTGATTTTTATTAATGACTTAGAGGAGGGGGCTGAAGGGTGGATCAGTAAATTTGCTGATGACACCAAGATTGGTGGAGTAGTGGATGAGGTGGAGGGCTGTTGTAGGCTGCAAAGAGACATAGATAGGATGCAAAGCTGGGCTGAAAAATGGCAAATGGAGTTTAACCCTGATAAATGTGAGGTGATTCATTTTGGTAGGACAAATTTAAATGTGGATTACAGGGTCAAAGGTAGGGTTCTGAAGACTGTGGAGGAACAGAGAGATCTTGGGGTCCATATCCACAGATCTCTAAAGGTTGCCACTCAAGTGGATAGAGCTGTGAAGAAGGCCTATAGTGTGTTAGCTTTTATTAACAGGGGGTTGGAGTTTAAGAGCCGTGGGGTTATGCTGCAACTGTACAGGACCTTGGTGAGACCACATTTGGAATATTGTGTGCAGTTCTGGTCACCTCACTATAAGAAGGATGTGGAAGCGCTGGAAATAGTGCAGAGGAGATTTACCAGGATGCTGCCTGGTTTGGAGTGGAGGTCTTATGAGGAAAGGTTGAGGGAGCTAGGGCTGTTCTCTCTGGAGCGGAGGAGGCTGAGGGGAGACTTAATAGAGGTTTATAAAATGATGAAGGGGATAGATAGAGTGAACGTTCAAAGACTATTTCCTCGGGTTGATGGAGCTATTACAAGGGGGCATAACTATAGGGTTCATGGTGGGAGATATAGGAAGGATATCAGAGGTAGGTTCTTTATGCAGAGAGTGGTTGGGGTGTGGAATGGACTGCCTGCAGTGATAGTGGAGTCAGACACTTTAGAAACATTTAAGCGGTTATTGGATAGGCACATGGAGCACTCCAGGATGATAGGGAGTGGGATAGCTTGATCTTGGTTTCAGATAAAGCTCGGCACAACATCGTGGGCCGAAGGGCCTGTTCTGTGCTGTACCTTTCTATGTTCTATGGACCCAATACCGACCCCTGGGGAACTCCACTTACTCCAGCCCAAAAAATATCCATTGACTGTTACTCTCTGAGCTGTAATGTTTCTCACAAGTCTGTTGTGTGGCATTGAATTGAATACCTTCTGAAAGTCCGTGTACACCACATCAACAGCATTACCCACATCGATCCTGTCTGTCACCTCCTCAAAATTCTCCAACTGGTTAGTTAAACACAATTTCCCTTTAGAAATTCATGCTGGCTCTTCCTACTCAATTCACATTTTTCCATCTGACTAATTCTACCCAAAATAATTGTTTCTAGAAGCTTCCCTCCATGATGTTAATCTGACATCAGTAGCTGATCTCTGGTGATTTTAAACAGTATTGTGAGTGACTGTTGTTTCTGTTTTTCATTGATCTAGCACCCGGCACAATGTGGATGATCTCACTGAATGAGCCGGTTTGTTATCTCGACATCCATTCTCATATTCTGGAGCTTTTCCAGTTACTATTCCAGAGCCAATCAGCCTGGCCATACTCACCACGTGTTACAGCGGTGATCGATCGTTGCTCCAGCTGTGTAATCCTCCTGCCAATCTTCACTGGAAATGTTAGTGATCCATGGGATTGATGAATTCAGTAAGGAACACCGACATTCCTCAGGCAACACGCACATCTCATCCTGCAGAACCTGGTCAACAATAATGACAATAATAATGCACTGTGGGACGACAGTATCTGATAACTCTCACAGGTGGAACCTGAGGTCCACTAATCCTGCAGGGCAAGTTGACAGGGTGGTTAAAAAAAAACGTATCAGCTATTTTCCTTTATAAATAGCAGAACCAAGCGAAGCAAAGAGATCATGGTACAACTTTGTAAATGACTGGTTAGGCCATGGCTGAAATATTCATTTGTGGGACGTGGGTAAGGTATGTGCCGCATGAATTGCCCATGTTTAAAAGGAGGGAGTGAACCAATAAGGGCGGCACGGTTGCTGCTTTACAGCTCCAGGGACCTGGGTTCGATTCGCGGCTTGGGTCACTGTCTGTGTGGAGTTTGCACATTCTCCTTGTGTCTGCGTGGGTTTCCTCCGGGTGCTCCAGTTTCCTCCCACAGTCCAAAGATGTGCAGGTTAGGTTGATTGGCTATGCAAATATGGGCCAAACGCGGGCAATTGGGACTAGTTTAGGGGTTAAAAAAAGGGGTGGCATGGACAAGTTGGGCTGAAGGGCCTGTTTCCATGCTGTAAACCTGGAGAACTCTATGACTCTATCTCTTCCGGGGCTGATGGGACTTGCACAAGCAGCACGGATTGCATCTAAACTGGAAGGACATAAATATTGAAAGTATTCAGCAGGAATTTCTCATTCAGTTTGTGGATGGCCCGATTAGAGAAGGGGCAAAACTTGACCTCCTCTTGGGAAATAAGGAAGGGCAGGTGAGAAAAGTGTTAGTGAGGGATCACTTTGGGACCAGTGACCATACTTCCATTAGTTTTAAGATAGCTATGTAGAATGATAGGTCTGGCCCAAAAGTTAAAACTTTAAACTGGGGCAAGGCCAATTTTGATGGTATCAGTGGGAACTTTCAAAAGTTAATTGGGGGAGTCTGTGGGATGGCAAAGGGACATCTGGTAAGTGGGAGACTTTCAAAAGTGTGTTAACCAGGGTTCAGGGTGAGCACATTCCTCTTAGAGTGAAAGGCAAGGCTGGCAGATGTAGGGAACTCAGGATAATGAGGCCCGGGTCAAGAAGAAGAAGGAGGCACACGACATGCATAGGCAGCTGGGATCAAGTGGATTGCTTGAAGACTATAGAGAGTGTAGGAGTAGAGTTAAGAGAGAAATCAGGAGGGCAAAAAGGGGACACGAGATTGCTTTAGCAGATAAGGCAAAGGAGAATCCAAAGAGCTTCTACAAATACATAAAGGGCAAAGGAGTAACGAGGGAGAGAGTAGAGCCTCTTAAGGATCAACAAGGTCATCTATGTGCGGATCCACAAGTGATGGGTGAGATCCTAAATGAATATTTCTCATCAGTATTTACTGTTGAGAAAAGCATGGATGTTAGGGAACTTGGGGAAATAAATAGTGACGTCTTGAGAAGTGTACATATTACAGAGAAGGAGGTGCTGGAAGTTTAAAGCGCATCAAGGTAGATAACTCCCTGGGACCTGATGAAGTGTATCCCAGGACTCTGTGGGAGGTGAGGGAGGAAATTGCGGGTTCCCTAGCCGAGATATTTGAATCATTGATAGTCACAGGTGAGGTGCCTTAAGATTGGATAGTGAAAAGCCTAGGAACTACAGGCCAGTGAGCCTCACATCTGTAGTGGGTAAGTTGTTTGAAGGTGTCCTGAGAGACAGGACCTACAGGCATTTAGAGAGGCAAGGACTGATTAGGGGCAGTCAGCATGGCTTTGTGAGTGGAAAATCATGTCTCACAAATTTGATTGAGTTTTTCGAAGGGGTAACCAAGAAGGTAGATGAGGGCAGTGCAGTTGATGTTGGCTACATAGACTTTAGCAAGGCCTTTGACAAGGTTGTTGCATAAGATTAAATCTCACAGGATCCAGGGTAAGGTAGCCAATTGGACACAAAATTGGCTTGACGACAGAAGACAGAGGGTGCTTGGAGAGGGTTGTTTTTCAAACTGGAGACCTGTGATCTGCGGTGTACCTCAGGGATTGGTGCTGAGTCCACAGTTATTTGTCATTTATATTAATGATTTGGATGAGAATATAGGTGGCATGGTTAATAAGTTTGCAGATGACACCAAGATTGGTGGCATAGTGGACAGTGAAGAAGGTTATCTCTGATTGCAACGGGATCTTGATCAATTGGGCCAGTGGGCTGACGAATGGCAGATGGAGTTTAATTTCGACAAATGCGAGGTGATGCATTTTGGTAGATTGAACCAGGGCAGGACTTACTCAGTTAATGGTAGGGCATTGGGGAGAGTTACAGAACAAAGAGATCGAGGGGTACATGTTCATAGCTCCTTGAAAGTGGAGTCACAGGTGGATAGAGTGGTGAAGAAGGCATTCGGCATGCTTGGTTTCATCGGTCAGAACATTGAATACAGGGAGTTGGGACGTCTTGTTGAAGTTGTACAAGACATTGGTAAGGCCACACTTGGAATACTGTGTACAGTTCTGGTCACCCTATTATAGAAAGAATATTATTAAACTAGAAAGAGTGCAGAAAAGATTTACTAGGATGCTACCAGGACTTGATGGTTTGAGTTATAAGGAGAGGCTGGATAGACTGGGACTTTTTTCTCTGGAGCGTAGGAGGCTTAGGGGTGACCTTGGAGAGATCTATATAATAATGAGGCATAGATTAGCCAGTTGGTCAATATCCTTTCCCAAAGGTAGAGGAGTCTAAAACTAGAGGGCATAGGTTTAAAGTGAGAGGGGAGTGATACAAAAGTGTCCAGAGGGGCAGTTTTTTCACACAGAGGGTGGTGAGTGTCTGGAACAAGCTGCTAGAGGTAGTAGTAGAGGCGGTACAATTTTGTCTTTAAAAAGCGTTTAGACAGTTACATGAGTAAGATGGGTATTGAGGGATATGAGCCAAAGGCGGGCAATTGGGACTAGATTAATCATTTAAAAAAAAGGGCGGCATGGACAATTTGTGACTCTGTTGGGCCAAAGGGCCTGTTTCCCTGCTGTAAACCTCTATGACTCTATTCTGGCCGGGAGGTTTGCTCGTGTCACATGGGAGGATTTAAACTAGTTTAGCAGGGGAGTGGGAACCAAAGCAAAGGTGAATTAACTGAAGTGGAATCAGAGAGTAGGGCCTGTAAGACTTTGAGAAACAGCAGGCAGGATGTGGTTGCTAATCAAAGAGGGTCTGGTGGACTGAAGTGCATTTGTTTCAATGCGAGAAGTGTAACAGGTAAGGCAGATGAATTTAGAGCTTGGATTAGAACTTGGAACTATGATGTTGTTGCCATTACACAGACTTGGTTAAGGGAAGGACAGGATTGACAGCTTAACATTCCAGGATACAGATGTTTCAGGCGCGATAGTGGGGGATGTAAAAGGGGTGGGTGCACTACTAGTTAAGGATAATATCACAGCTGTACTGTGGGAGGACACCTTGGCGAGTTTATACAAGCAAAGGCAATATGAGTAGAGTTCAGGAATAGGAAGGGTGTAAGTCACAATGTTGGGGGTTTACTTTAGGCCGCCCAACAGCCAGTGGGAGACAGAGTCACAGATGTTTACAGCATGGAAACAGGCCTTTTGGCCCAACTTGTCCATGCCGTCCTTTTTCTAAACGCCTAAGCTAATCCCAATTGCCTGCATTTGGCCCATATCCCTCTATGCCCATCTTACCCATGTAACTATCAAAATGCTTTTAAACAGACAAAATTGTACCGGCATCTGGCAGCTTGTTCCAGACACTCACCACACTCTGTGTGAAAAAATTGCCCCTCTGGATCCTTTTGCATCTCTCCCCTTTCACCTTAAACCTATGCCCTCTGATTTTAGACTCTCCTACTTTTATAGAATCATAGAAAACTACAGCACAAAACAGGTCCTTTGGCCCCACAAGTTGTGCCGAACATATCCCTACCTTTTAGTCCTACCTATAACCCTCCATCCTATTAAGTCCCATGTACTCGTCCAGGAGTCTCTTAAAAGACCCTATTGAGTTTGCCTCCACCACCACTGATGGCAGCCGATTCCACTCGCCCACCACTCTCTGTGTGAAAAACTTCCCCTGAACATCTCCCCTGTACCCAATCCCCACCACGTTAAACCTGTGTTCTCTCGTAGCAGCCATTTCCACCCTGGGAAAAAGCCTCTGAGAGTCCATCCGATCGATGCCTCTCAACATCTTCTACACCTCTATTAGGTCTCCTCTCATCCTACGTCTCTCCAAGGAGAAAAGACCGAGCTCCCTCAGCCTATCCTCATAAGGCATGCCACTCAATCCAGGCAACATCCTTGTAAATCACCTCTGCACCCTTTCAATCTTTCCCACATCCTTCCTGTAATGAGGCGACCAGAACTGAGCACAGTACTCCAAGTGAGGTCTGACGAGGGTCTTATATAGCTGCATCATTATCCCCGGACTCCTAAACTCAATCCCTCGATTGATAAAGGCCAGCACACCATACGCCTTCTTAACCACCTCCTCCACCTGCGGGGCCGAATTTAGAGTCCTATGGATCCGGATCCTAAGGTCCTTCTGATCCTCGACAGTACTAAGAGTCTTTCCCTTTATATTGTACTCCTTCATTCCATTTGACCTACTAAAATGGACCACGACGCATTTATCTGGGTTGAAGTCCATCTGCCACTTCTCCGCCCAGTCTTGCATCCTATCTATGTCCCTCTGTAACTTCTGACATCCCTCCAGACTATCCACAACCCCACCAACCTTTGTGTCGTCGGCAAACTTACCAACCCATCCCTCCGCTTCTTCATCCAGGTTATTTATGAAAATGACAAACAGCAAGGATCCCAGAACAGATCCCTGGGGCACACCACTGGTGACCGACCTCCATTTAGAAAAAGACCCATCTATACCCACTCTCTGCCTCCTTTGGGCAAGCCAGTTCTGGATCCACCGGGCAGCAGCCCCTTGGATCCCATGATGACCATAAAAGCCAAGCAGCGTGCCTTCATGACCATCGGCCGGTGGCTCTGACATCCATCATTATGAAATGCTTCGAAAGGTTAGTCATGGCACGAATCAATTCCAGCCTCCCGGACTACCTGGATCCACTACAGTTTGCCTACCGCTGCGACAGGTCCGCAGCAGACGCCATTTCCCTGGTCCTGCACTCAACCCTGGAACACCTAGATAACAAGGACACCTATGTCAGACTCCTATTTATTGATCACAGCACTGCCTTCAACACTATTATTCCCACGAAACTCATCTCCAAACTCCGTGGCCTGGGCCTCGGCACCTCCCTCTGCGACTGGATCCTGAACTTCCTAACTCAAAGACCACAATCAGTAAGGTTAGGCAATACCACCTCCTCCACGATCACCCTCAACACCGGTGCCCCACGAGGCTGTGTTCTCAGCCCGCTACTATACTCCTTATACACCTATGACTGTGTGGCCAAATTCCCCTCCAATTCAATTTTCAAGTTTGCTGACGACACCGCCGTAGTGGGTCGGATCTCAAACAATGACGAGATAGAGAACAGGAATGCGATAGAGAATCTGGTGAACTGGTGCAGTAACAATAATCTCTTCCTCAATGTCAACAAAACAAAGGATATTGCCATCGACTTCAGGAAGCGTAAAGGAGAACATGCCCCTGTCTACATCAACAGGGACGAAGTAAAAAGGGTCGAGAGCTTCAAGTTTTTAAGTGTCCAAATCGCCAACAACCTGTCCTGGTCCCCCCATGCCAACACTATAGTGAAGGGAGCCCACCAATGCATCGACTTTCTCAGAAGACTAAGGAAATTTGGCATGTCAGCTATGACTCTCACCAACTTTTACAGTTGCACTATAGAAAGCATTCTTTCTGGTTGCAAAAGTCTGAGGTCACTTACCAACCAACTCAAGAACAGCTTCCTCCCTGCTGCTGTCAGACTTTTGAATAGACTTACCTTGCATTAAGTTGATCTTTCTCTACACCCTAGCTATGACTGTAACACTACATTCTGCACTCTCTCCTTTCCTTCTCTATGAATGGTATGTTTTGTCTATAGCGCAAGAAACAATAGTTTTCACGATAAGCTAATACATGTGACAATGATAAATCAGATCAAATCAATTGATCAAGATCCGTTGCAGTCCGAGATAACCTTCTTCACTATTCACTATGCCACCAATCTTGATGTCATCTGCAAACTTACTAAACATGCCTCCTAAATTCTCATCCAAATTATGAATATAAATGTCAAATAACAATGGACCCAGCACCGATCCCTGAGGCACACCGCTGGTCACAGGCCTCCAGTTTGAAAAAAAACCCTCTACAACAACCCTCTGGTTTCTGTCAAGAAGCCAGTTTTGTATCCATTTAGCTACCTCACCCTGGATCCCGTGAGATTTAGCCTTATGCAACAACCTACCATGCAGCACCTTGTCAAAGGCCTTGCTAAAGTCCATGTGGACAACATAGAACCATAGAAAATTACAGCTCAGAAACAGGCTTTTTGGCCTTTTTTGTCTGTGCCGAACCATTTTTTGCCTAGTCCCACTGACCTGCACTTGGACCATATCCCTCCACATCCCTCTCACCCATGAAACCGTCCAAGTTTCTCTTAAATGTTAGAAGTGACCCCGCATTTACCACTTTATCCGGCAGCTCATTCCACACTCCCACCACTCTCTGCGTGAAGAAGCCCCCCCTAATATTCCCTTTAAACTTTTCTCTTTTCACCCTTAACCCATGCCCTCTGGTTTTTTTCTCCCCTAGCCTCAGCGGAAAAAGCCTGCTTGCATTCACTCTATATATACCCATCAAAATCTTGTACACCTCTATCAAATCTCCCCTCAATCTTCTACGCTCCAGGGAATAAAGTCCCAACCTATTCAATCTCTCTCGAGAACTCAGCTTCTCAAGTCCCGGCAACATCCTTGTGAACCTTCTCTGCACTCTTTCAACCTTATTTACATCCTTCCTGTAACTAGGTGACCAAAACTGTACACAATACTCCAAATTCGGCCTCACCAATGCCTTATATAACCTTACCATAACACTCCAACTTTTATACTCGATACTCCGATTTATAAAGGCCAATGTACCAAAGGCACTCTTTACGACCCTATCCACCTGTGATGTCACTTTTAGGGAATTCTGTAGCTGTATTCCCAGATCCCTCTGTTCAACTGCACTCTTCAGAGTCCTACCATTTACCCTGTACGTTCTACTTTGATTTGTCCTTCCAAAGTGCAATATCTCACACTTGTCTGCGTTAAATTCCATTTGCCATTTTTCAGCCCACTTTTCTAGTTGGTCCAAATCCCTCTGCAAGCTTTGAAAACCTTCCTCACTGTCCACTACACCTCCAATCTTTGTATCATCAGCAAACTTGCTGATCCAATTTACCACATTATCATCCAGATCATTGATATAGATGACAAACAACAATCATAGAAATCATAGAAATCATAGAAACCCTACAGTGCAGAAGGAGGCCATTCGGCCCATCGAGTCTGCACCGACCACAATCCCACCCAGGCCCTACCCGCTAATGGACCCAACACCGATCCCTGCGGCACACCACTAGTCACAGGCCTCCACTCAGAGAAGCAATCCTCCACAACCACTCTCTGGCTTCTTCCATTGAGCCAGTGTCTTATCCAATTTACTACCTCCCCGTGTACACCTAGCGACTGAACCTTCCTAACTAACCTCCCATGAGGGACCTTGCCAAAGGCCTTGCTGAAATCCAGGTAGACAACATCCACCGCCTTCCCTTCATCCACTTTCCTGGTAACCTCCTCGAAAAACTCTAATAGATTGGTCAAACATGACCTACCACGCACAAAGCCATGTTGACTCTCCCTAATAAGTCCCTGTCTATCCAAATATTTGTAGATCCTATCCCTTATCACACCTTCCAATAACTTGCCCACCACCGACGTCAAACTTACTGGCCGATAATTTCCTGGATTTCTTTTGGAACCTTTTTTAAACAACGGAACAACATGAGCCACCCTCCAATCATCCGGCACCTCCCCCGTGAATACTGACATTTTAAATATGTCTGCCAGGGCCCCTGCAAGTTCAACACTAGCTTCCCTCAAGGTCCGTGGGAATACCCTGTCAGGTCCTGGGGATTTATCCACTCCGATTTGCCTCAAGACAGCGAGCACCTCCTCCACTTTAATCTGTAAAGGTTCCATGGCCTCCCTACCAGTTTGCCCTATTTCCGTAGACTCCATGCCCATTTCCTCAGTAAATACGGATGCAAAAACACCATTTAGTATCTCCCCCATCTCTTTTGGTTCCATACACAGTCTACCACTCTGGTCTTCAAGAGGACCAATTTTATCCCTCACTATCCTTTTGCTCCTAACATACCTATAGAAGCTCTTTGGATTTTCCTTCACTCTGTCTGCCAAAGCAACCTCATGTCTTCTTTTAGCCCTCCTGATTTCCCTCTTAAGTAGCTTCTTGCACTTTTTATACACCTCGAGCATCTGATGTGTTCCTTGCTGCCTGTACATTTCATACAACTCTCTCTTCCTCTTAATAAGAGTTACAATCTCCCATCATTTTCCACCCTCCAATCTTCAGGCACCTGTGGCATTGGATGATTCGAATTCCCTTTTCATATGAATGCCTTTTAACCAGAATAT
The DNA here is from genome assembly GCF_964213995.1 of Mustelus asterias. Classification (NCBI taxonomy): domain Eukaryota; kingdom Metazoa; phylum Chordata; class Chondrichthyes; order Carcharhiniformes; family Triakidae; genus Mustelus; species Mustelus asterias. The sequence goes on from NW_027590199.1 coordinate 104,668, forward strand.
GATGATCCCAATCCATTCCCTCATTGGCCACGTTTTGATTATTAATACAATATCATCCTCACATCTGGAAATTTCCTCCGGCATCTCACCACCCTCATTTACCCCCCACCATCCCCATTTACCCCCTCACCACCCCCATTTACCCCTCACCAGCCCCATTTACCCCCTCACCACCCCCATTTACCCCTCACCACCCTCATTTACCCCTCACCACCCCCATTTACCCCTCACCAGCCCCATTTACCCCCTCACCACCCCCATTTACCCCTCACCACCCTCATTTACCCCTCACCACCCCCATTTACCCCTCACCATCCCCATTTACCCCCTCACCACCCCCATTTACCCCTCACCATCCCCATTTACCCCCTCACCACCCCCATTTACCCCTCACCATCCCCATTTACCCCTCACCATCCCCATTTGCTCCCTCACCACCCCCATTTACCCCTCACCATCCCCATTTGCTCCCTCACCACCCCCATTTACCCCTCACCATCCCCATTTACCCCCTCACCACCCCCATTTACCCCTCACCATCCCCATTTACCCCTCACCACCCCCATTTACCCCTCACCATCCTCATTTACCCCTCACCATCCCCATTTACCCCCTCACCATCCCCATTTACCCCTCACCACCCCCATTTACCCCTCACCACCCCCATTTACCCCCTCACCACCCCCATCTACCCCTCACCATCCCCATTTACCCCCTCACCACCCCCATCTACCCCTCACCATCCCCATTTACCCCTCACCACCCCCATTTACCCCTCACCATCCCCATTTACCCCTCACCACCCCCATTTACCCCTCACCATCCCCATTTACCCCTCACCACCCCCATTTACCCTTTACCATCCCCATTCACTCCCCACATTCACTTGGGCACAGGCACTTCCCACCAAACTTTCTATTTCTCCCCATCAAGGCTATGGGCCAAGTGCTGGCAGATGGGAGTAGGTGGGAGTTCAGCTGTTTCTAATGTGTTGGTACGGACTCTATCAAAAGCCCACTTGTTGGTTAGTTTGGAATCAGCTTAGAGCAACCATTGACCACTGGGCATGGGCTAACAATTAAAAGTTTATTTATTAGTCACACGTAAGGCTTACATTAACACTGCAATGAAGTTACTGTGAATTCCCCTCATTGCCACACTCTGGCGCTTGTTCGGGTCAATCCACCTAACCAGCACGTCTTTTGGACTGTGGGAGGAAACTGGAGCACCTGGAGGAAACCCATGCAGACACGAGGAGAACGTGCAAACTCCACATAGACAGTGACCCAAGCCGGGAATTGAACCCGGGTCCCTGGCGCTGTGCCACCGTGCAGCACTCAGGCTGAGATTAATAAACTCAGCTGAACGGTTGGCTTTAGGGAAAATAAGATACAATCTCACTGGCCAAGGTGGGTACAGGTAAGGAACAAGCAGAATTACCTGTCCAGGTAGCATTAGAAAACAAACAGGTTCAGCTGAAGAAGAAGCGGACTCACTTTTCCAGGTGTGCAGTGGCAGCCAGGCTCACAGACTTGCTGTCTGCACTCCATTTCAGACTGAAGGTCTGAGCAGCTGCGTGGGCAAACGTTGGCACAGCTGCTGAAGATTTGGTTTCCCGGACAACCTGGGAAAACAGTTGAATAGATGTTAAAGAAAAACCATTGTAATGAAACCCGCCATCACAGTCGAGTGATCAAACCTTTACTGCAGTGGGATTGCAGAATGAAACAACTACAACTTGTATTTACAGTGGCTGGAATCCTCCGATGTCATTCACCACTGCCGGCGAGGATGGAGAATCTGGCGCTCAGCCAAGTCTCCATTCACTGCAGTGGGACTGGAAAATTCCAGCCTCTGACTATAAAATATTCCAAGGTGCTTCTTGGAGCATTATAAAACAAGTATACAAACTTACGAATTAGTGACAGCGTGGTTTTGTGAAGGGGACGTCGTGTCTCACTAACTTGATCGAATTTTTCCAGGAAGTGACGAAGATGATAGATGAGGGAAAGCCAGTGGATGCTGTATACATGGACTTCAGTAAAGCCTTTGACAAGGTACCTCATGGTAGACCGGGACGAAAGGTGAAATCACACAGGATCAAAGGTGAGCTGGCAAGATGGATACAGAACTGGCTTGGCCATAGAAGTGATGTGGAGATGCCGGCGTTGGGCTAGGGTAAACACAGTAAGAAGTCTCACAACACCAGGTTAAAGTCCAACAGGTTTATTTGGTAGCAAATGTGCTCTGAAAGCTTATGGTATTTGCTACCAAATAAACCTGTTGGACTTTAACCTGGTGTTGTGAGACTTCTTACTAGCGGTGTTCCACAGGGATCAGTTCTGGGACCTTTGTTGTTCATAGTATATGTAAATGATTTGGAGGAAAATGTAGCTGGTCTGATTAGTAAGTTTGCAGACGATGGGCGGCACGGTAGCATGGTGGTTAGCACTGCTGCTTCACAGCTCCAGGGACCTGGGTTCGATTCCCGGCTTGGGTCACTGTCTGTGTGAAGTTTGCACATTCTCCTCGTGTCTGCGTGGGTTTCCTCCGGGTGCTCAGGTTTCCTCCTACGGTCCAAAGATGTGCGGGTTAGGTTGATTGGCCATGCTTAAAAAAAAATTGCCCTTAGTGTCCTGAGATGCGTAGGTTAGAGGGATTAGTGGGTAAATCTGTAGGGATATGGGGGTAGGGCCTGGGTGGGATTGTGGTCGGTGCAGACTCGATGGGCCGAAAGGCCTCTTTCTGTACTGTAGGGTTTTTATGATTCTATGATTCTACGACACAGAAATTGGTGGAGTTGCGGATAATGAAGGGTCAGAGGATACAGCAAAATATAGACCAGTTGGAGACTTGGTCAGAGAAATGGCAGATGGAATTTAATCTGGACAAGTGTGAGATAATGCATTTTGGAAAGTCCAATGCATGTAGGAATTATACAGTAAATGTTAGAACACTTAGGAGCATTGACAGGCAGAGGGATCTGGGCGTACATGTCCATCGATCACTGAAAGTGGCAACACAGGGGGGTAAGATAGTGAGAAGGCCTACAGCATGCTTGCCTTCATTGGCCGGGGCATTGAGTTTATAAATTGGCAAGTCATGCTGCAGCTGTACAGAACCTGAGTTAGGCCTCATTTAGAATATTGTGTACAATTCTGGTCGCCACACTACCAGAAGGATGTGGATGCTTTGGCGAGGGTACAGAAGAGGTTTACCAGGATGTTGCCTGGTCTGGAGGGTATTAGCTATGAGGAGAGGTTGGATAATTTCAGTTTGTTCTCACTGGAACGATGGCAGTTGAGGGGTGACCTGATAGAGGTTTACAAGATTATGAGTGGCATAGACAGAGTGGATAGTCAGATGCTCTTTCCTCGGGTTGAAAAGTCAAGTACTAGGGGACATAGGTTTAAGGTGCGTGCGGAAATGTTTAGAGGAGATGTGTGAGGCAGGATTTTTTACACAGAGGGTGGTGAATGTCTGGAACACACAGCCCGGGAGGTGGTGGGAGCAGGTACGATAGCAGCATTTAAGGGGCAACGAGATGAATACATGAATAGGATGGGAATGGAAGGATACGGACTCTGTAAGTGCATCCGGCTTTAGTTTAGGCAGGCATCATGTAGATGTAACTAGTAGAGTTGACAAGGGGGAATCCGTAGATGTGGCATATTTGGACTTTCAGAAAGCGTTTGACAAAGTCCTGCACAAGAGATTATCGTGCAAGATTAAAGCGCATGGGATTGGGGGAAGCATATTGAGATGGATAGAAAACTGGTTGACAGAGAGGAAACAAAGAGTAGGAATTAATGGGTCTTTTTCAAATTGGCAGGCAGTAACTAGTGGGGTGCCACAGGGATCGGTGCTGGGACCCCAGCTATTCACAATATATATTAATGATTTGGATGAGGGAACAAAACGTAACATCTCAAAGTTTGCAGATGATACCAAGTTGGGTGGGAGGGTGAACTGTGACGAGGATGCAGAGATCCTTCAGAATGATCCGGACAGGTTGGGTGAGTGGGCAAATCAATGGCAGATGCAGTATAATTTGGATAAATGTGAGGTTATTCACTTGGCCCCTCGAGCCTGTTCCCCCATTCAATAAGATCATAGATGCTCTGATTGTAACCTCAACTGCACGTTCTCGCCGACCTCCTGTTAATCGAGAATCTATCTCACTCTACCTTCAAAGTATCTAAAGAGTCTGCTTCCACTACCTTTTGTGGAGGAGAGTTCCATAGACTCACCCGCTCTGAGAACAAATTCCTCTCTGTAATAAATGAGTAACTCCTGTTTTTAAACTGTGAGCCCCAGTTTTAGATTCAGAATCATAAATGTTTTGATCAAGTCGCCTCTTCCTGTTTGAACTCCAGTGAAGACAAACCTAACCTCTCCAACTTTTCATCGGACAACCTATTCCTGGTATTAGTCTCGTAAACCATGAGAGTCACGGTAGCACAATGGTTAGCACTGCTGCCTCTCAGTACCAGGAACCCAGCTTGGGTGTCCGTGTGGAGTCTGCACGTTCTCCTCGTGTCCGCATGGGTTTCCTCCAGATGCTCCGGTTTCCTCCCACACTCCACAGTTGTGTAGGTTTGGGGGATTGGCTATGCTAAGTTACCCCTTAGTGTCCCAAGATACACAGGAATAGGACATGGGGGTTGACCTGATTAAGATGCTATTTTGAGAGTCAGTCCAGACATGATGGGTTGAACGGCTTCCTTCAGCACTGTAGGGATTCTATGGTTAAAAAGTTTCTGAACTGCTTCCAACACATTTACATTCTTCCTTAAATAAGGAGCCCCATACAGTCCACAGCCCTCGATATGTGCTCTCACCATAGGACCATAACATATAGGACATTCCGCCCATTGAAACTGCTCTCCCATCCAATAAGATCATGACTGATCTGATGTGATAATCCTCAACTCCACTTTCCCCTTATCCCCATAACCCTCGATTCCCTTACTGAATAAATATCTGTCTATCTCAACTTTGAACATAAGAACATAAGAAATAGGAGCAGGAGTAGGCCATCTGGCCCTTCAAGCCTGCCCCGCCATTCAACAAGATCATGGCTGATCTGAAGCGAATCAGTTCCACTTACCCGCCTGCTCCCCATATCCCCTAATTCCCTTATCGATCAGAAAACTATCTGCCCGTGATTTAAATATATTCAACGAGGAAGCCTCCACCACTTCAATGGGCAGAGAATTCCAGAGATTCACTACCCTCTGAGAGAAGAAGTTCCCCCTCAACTCTGTTCTGAACCGGCCCCCCCTTATTTTGAGGCTGTGCCCTCGAGTTCTGGTTTCCCTTCTAAGTGGAAAGAATCTCTCCACCTCTACCCTATCCAGCCCCTTCATTATCTTATATGTCTCTATAAGATCACCCCTCATCCTTCTAAACTCCAACGAGTACAGACCCAATCTGTTTAATCTCTCCTCATAAGCCACACCCCTCATCTCCGGTATCAACCTGGTGAACCTTCTCTGCACTCCCTCCAAGGCCAATATATCCTTTCGCAAATAAGGGGACCAAAACTGCACACAGTACTCCAGTTGCGGCCTCACCAGTGCCTTGTACAGTTGCAGCAAGACCTCCCTGCTTTTATATTCTATCTCCCTCGCGATAAAGGCCAACATTCCATTCGCCTTCTTGATCACCTGCTGCACCTGCAGACTGAGTTTTTGCGATTCGTGCACAAGGACCCCCAGGTCCCTCTGCACAGTCGCACGATGTAATTTTTCTCCATTTAAATAATATTCCAATTTATTATTATTTCTTCCAAAGTGGATAACCTCACATTTGCTAACGTTATATTCCATCTGCCAGATCCTCGCCCTACTCATTAACATACTTAATGACTCAGCCTCTTGAGCCCTCTGCGGGAAAGAATTCCACAGATTCACTCCCCTCTGAGAGAAGAAATTCCTCCTCATCTCTGTTTTAAATGGGTGACCCCCTTACTCTGAGATTATTCCCTCTGGTCCGAAACTCCAATGAGTACAGGCCCAACCTACTCAAACTCTCCTCAAAAGAAAATCCCAGGAACAACCAAGTGAACCTTCTCTGGACTGCCTCCAATGCCAGTATATCTTTCCTTAGGCAAGGGGACAGAAACTGTTCATAGAAACATAGAAACTAAAAGCAGGGATAGGCCATTCGGCCCTTCGTGCCTGCTCCACCTTTCATTATGATCAGGACTGATTTCCCCCTACTCATTCTCCCTACAGACCTTCATCCCTTTAGCCCCAAGAGCTAAATCTAATTTTCTTCTTGAAATCAGACATTTTGGCCTCAACTACATTCTGTGGGAGTGAATTCCACACATTCTCCACCCTCTGGGTGAAGAAATTTCTCCTCACCTCAGTTCTAAAAGGTTTACCCCTTATCCTCAAACTATGATCCCTTGTTCTGGACTCCCCCATCATTGGGAACAGTGGCCATGATTCTCCCAAAAGTGCTGAATTGGCGGGAAAACTGTTCTAAATCCCAACAGTTCTGTCAGTTCAGCTTCTCACTCGAATGTCCGCACTCTCTGCACAGCAGAGGTCCCAGTCGTGAATCTCATTAAAAACCCAGGGGGGGGTGCGGCCTATTCACGCCGGACTCTGTCAGTTCTGGAACTCTGCGCATGCGCAGTGGCCCCGATTTGTCAGACTCCTGATCACTGGCCAACCCGGGACCCCCGCAGTGCTGCCCCTCCAGCACCCCCCACGGCCCGATCGCGGCCCCCACGACAATTCCCTGGCCAGCCCTGACGCCCCGGCAGTGGCGCTCCCCCCACCCCCCTCATCCCGGAAGACGCCCCTCGCTGACCGCCATCTGGGGTCAGACCACCACCCCCCAGCAGACCACCCCACCCCCACTGATCATCCCTAGGCCCCGCCCACAATAGGCCACGCCCCCTTGGCACTGCCTGATGCCCGCTGTGCAGTACCGAGGTGCCTCCTGGGCATGGGCACTTTGCCCCTTGAGCAGTGCCAGGGGCACAGGCTGGCACTGCCAGGATGCCAATGCCCAGGGGTCACCACCCCCTGCTGCCCGACCTCCTGGGGGGCCTCGTTTGCCCCTCTTCATTCCGACAGGGTCTCCCGCAAGTTCCCCGAATGTGGGGAGCTAGTGTGAACCCCGCCGGAATGAAGTACTCCTGGCGGTATGGGAGATTCAATCGGGACCTAGGTCCTGATAATGAACAAATATACATATTTAAAATACATGCAAAAAAGATTGAAATTATTCAGCTGCCTTCCTGCCGGTTTCCAGTGAGGTCTGACTGGTGACTGTTCTCCGGCTCTGGGAGATGCGTTCCCGGCACATGCGCAAATCCCTGTTCAAGGCTGCAGACGCGCATCTCCCACTGCGACCCGACAGAAAAGTTGCAAGTCGTAATGGGAGAATCCCCGCCATTCTTTCTAAATCTACTCTAACCCATTGGCACAATGGTTAGCTCTGCTGCCTCTCAGTGCCAGGGACCAGGGTTCGATTCCCGGCTTGGGTCACTGTCTGTGCCGAGTTTGCACATTCTGTCCATTTCTGCGTGGGTTTCCTTCGGGTGTCATTGAGTCACAGGGGTTTACAGCATGGAAACAGGCCCTTCGGCCCAACTGGTCCATGCCGCTCAGTTTTTACAACTAAGCTAGTCCCAATTACCCACATTTGGCCCATCTCCCTCAATAACCATCTTACCCATGTAACTGTCTAAATGCTTTTTAAAAGACAAAATTGTACCCGCCTCTACTACTGCCTCTGGCAGTTTGTTCCAGACACTCACCACCCTCTGTGTGAAAAAATTGCCCCTCTGGACCCTTTTGTATTTCTCCCCTCTCACCTTAAACCTGTGCCAACTAGTTTTAGACTCCCCTACACCTTTGGGAAAAGGTATTGACTATCTAGCTGATCCATGCCCCTCATTGTTTTATAGACCTCTATAAGCTCACCCTTCAGTCTTCTACGCTCCAGAGAAAAAAATCCCAGTCTTTCCAGCCTCTCCTTATAACTCAAACCATCAAGTCCTCATAGCATCCTTGTAAATCTTTTCTGCACTCTTTCTAGTTTAATAATATATTTTCTATAATAGGGTGACTAGAACTGTACACAGTATTCCAAGTGTGATCTTACCAATGTCTCGTACAACTTCAACAAGATGTCCCAACTCCTGTATTCAATGTTCTGTGTGGCTTTTGCTACCAAATAAACCTGTTGGACTTTAACCTGGTGTTGTTAAACTTCTTACTGTGTTCAATGTTCTGACCAATGAAACCAAGTATGCTGAATGCCTTCTTCACCACTCTGTCCACCTATGACTCCACTTTCAACGAACTATGAACCTGCAACCCTAGATCTCTTTGTTCTGTAACTCCCCATCGTTCTCCATAGCTATCTTAAAACTAATGGAATTATGGTCACTGGTCCCAAAGTGATCCCTCACTAACACTTCTGTCACCTGCCCGTCCTCATTTCCCAAGAGGAGGTCAGGTTTTGCCCCCACTCTGGTTGAGCCATCCACATACTGAATGAGAAATTCCTCCTGAACACACTCAACAAATTTCTCTCCATCCAACCCTCTAATACTATGGCTGTCCCAGTCAATGTTGGGAAAGTTAAAATCCCCGACTATTACCACCCTATTTTTCTTGGAGCTATCTGTAATCTCCCTACATATTTGCTCCTCAATTTCCCGCTGACTATTTGGCGGCCTATGTTACAACCCTATCAACGTGATTTCCCCCTTCTTATTTCTCAGTTCTATCCATACAGACTCATAGAGTCATAGAGGTTTACAGCATGGAAACAGGCCACTTGGCCCAACTTGTCCATGCCGCCCTTTTTTTTTTAAAACCCCTAAACTAATCCCAATTGCCCGTATTTGGCCCATATCCCTCTATACCCATCGTACCCATGTAACTATCTAAATGCTTTTTAAAAGATAAAATTGTACCCGCGTCTACTACTACCTTTGGCAGCTTGTTCCAGACACTCACCACCCTCTGTGTGAAAAAATTGCCCCTCTGGACCCTTTTGTATCTCTTCCCTCTCACCTTAAACCTATGCCCTCTAGATTTAGACTCCCTGACCTTTGGGAAAAGATATTGACTATCTACCTTGTCTATGCCCCTCATTATTTCATATAACTCTATAAGATCACCCCTCAGCCTCCTACGCTCCAGAGAAAAAATTCCCAGTCTATCCAGCCTCTCCTTATAACTCAATCCATCAAGTCCCGGTAGCATCCTAGTAAATCTTTTCTGCACTCTTTCTAGTTTAATAATATCCATTCTATAATAGGGTTACCAGAATTGCACACAGTATTCCAAGTGCGGCCTTACCAATGTCTTGTACAACTTCAACAAGACGTCCCAACTCCTGTATTCAATGTTCTGACCGATGAAACTAAGCATGCCGAATGCCTTCTTCACCACTCTGTCCACCTGTGACTCCACTTTCAAGGAGCTATGAACATGTATCCCGAGATCTCTCTGTTCTCTAACTCTCCCCAACGCCCTACCATTAACTGAGTAAGTCCTGCCCTGGTTCAATCTACCAAAATGCATTACCTCGCATTTGTCTAAATTAAACTCCATCTGCCATTCGTCAGCCGACTGGCCCAATTGATCAAGATCCCGCTGCAATTGGAGATAACTTTCCTCACTGTCCACCAGATCACCATCACCATCCTTGACTCTGGAACCCAGGAGGCAACAAACCATCCGGGAGTCTCTGTCACGACCACAGACCTCCTGTCTGTACGTCTGACTATCGAGTCCACTATCACTACCACTCTCCTCTTCTTCCACCCTCCCTTCTGCGCTGCAGAACCAGACTCAGTGCCAAAGATCCGGCTGCCACAGTGATGCACTATCAACCAAGCAAAGACTAGTTTGTATGCAAGTGATAGTGGACTTTGGCTCACAGGGCTTAGGCTGAAAGGGCGAGCAGGGGTGAGTTGAATTCATTTTTGCACTTTCTACCTGGTACTGGCAAGGTATCTAGAGGGGATGGGTGTGCAGGCAGTGCAATGTTCCTCTTGCACTATGTTTGAGGTGAGGGACGACGACAGTGTCCCTACTGATTACACCTGTGGGAAGTGCACCCATCTGCAGCTCCTCCAAAACCGTGTTAGGGAACTGGAGCTGGAGTTGGATGAACTTAGGATCATCAGGGACGCAGAGATGGCCATAGACACAAGCTTTAGGAATACAGTTACTCCGAGGATTGAAAACAGATGGGTGACGGTGAGAGGGGCTGGGAGGAAGCAGTCCGTGCAGGGATCCCCGGTGGTTGTTCCCCTTAGCAACAAGTATTCCGCTTTGGATACGGTTGAGGGGGATGACATACCAGTGGGGAGCCGCAGTGAGAGGATCTCCAGCACTGTGTCCGTCTCTGTGGCTCGGGAGGGAAAGGGGGAGAGCGGGAGGGCGATAGTTATTGGGGACTCGTTAGTTAGAGGGATAGATAGGAGGTTCTGTGGCAGCAAAAGAGACTCACGGATGGTATGTTGCCTACCGGATGCCAAGGTCCGTGATGTCTCAGACCGTGTTTTCCAGATTCTGAAGGGGGAGGGGAAACAGTCACAAGTCGTGGTGCACATTGGTACCAATGACATAGGTAAGAGAAGGGACGGGGATTTAAAGCAGGAATTTCTGGAGCTGGGCTGGAAGCTGAGAGCCAAGACGAAACATGTGGTCACCTCTGGTACGTTGCCGGTACCACGTGATAGCGAGTTGAGGAACAGGGAGAGAGTGCAGTTAAATATGTGGTTGCAGGGATGGTGTAGGAGGGAGGGTTTCAGATACGTGGATAATTGGAACACGTTCTGGGGAAGGTGGGACCTGTACAAACAGGACGGGGTGCACCTGAACCAGAGGGGCACCAATATCCTTGGAGGGAAATTTGTTACGGCTCTTCAGGGGGGTTTAAACTAATTTGTCAGGGGAGTGGGAAAGGGAGTTGTAGTCCAGAAGTCAGTGAGGGTGGTGAGGTATTGGGGAAGGTATCAGGGTCAAGGGTGGGTACTGGTAGACAGGAAGATGGGTTGAAGTGTGTCTACTTCAATGCAAGGAGCATCCGGAACAAGGTCGATGAACTTGGGGCGTGGATTGGTACTTGGGACTACGATGTTGTGGCCATTACGGAGACGTGGGTAGAACAAGGACAGGAATGGTTGTTGGACGTTCCGGGGTATAGATGTTTCACTAAGTGTAGGGAAGCTGGTAAAAGAGGTGGAGGAGTGGCATTGTTAATCAAGGATAGTTTAACGGCTGCGGAAAGGCACTTCGTGGGGGATCTGCACACTGAGGTAATATGGGCTGAAGTTAGAAATAGGAAAGGAGCGGTCACGTTGCTAGGAGTTTACTATAGGCCCCCAAATAGTAATAGAGATGTGGAGGAAGAAATTGCTAAGCAGATTATGGATATGTGTGGGGGTCACAGGGTAGTTGTCATGGGGGACTTTAACTTTCCAAATATTGATTGGAACCTTTGTAGGTCAAATAGTTCAGATGGGGCAGTTTTTGTGCAGTGTGTGCGGGAGGGTTTCCTGACACAATATGTGGATGGGCCGACTAGAGGTGAGGCCACATTGGATTTGGTACTGGGAAATGAACCGGGCCAAGTGTTAGATTTGGTTGTGGGAGAGCAATTTGGAGATAGTGACCACAATTCGGTGTCTTTTGTTATTGCAATGGAGAGGGATAGGGCCGTACGGCAGGGCAAGGTTTACAATTGGGGGAGGGGTAATTATGATGCGATTAGGCAAGAATTAGGGGGCATAAGTTGGGAACAGAAACTGTCAGAGAAAGGAACTAATGAAAAGTGGAACTTTTTCAAGGAACAAATACTGGATGTCCTTGATAGGTATGTTCCTGTCAGGCAGGGAGGAAATGGCCGAGTGAGGGAACCATGGTTCACAAAAGAGGTGGAATGTCTTGTGAAAAGGAAGAGGGAAGCTTATGTAGGGATGAGGAAACAAGGTTCAGATGGCTCGATTGAGGGTTACAAGTTAGCAAGGAATGAGCTGAAAAAGGGGCTTAGGAGAGCTAGGAGGGGACATGAGAAGTCCTTGGCGGGTCGGATCAAGGAAAACCCCAAGGCTTTTTACTCTTATGTGAGGAATAAAAGAATGACCAGGGTGAGGTTAGGGCCGGTCAAGGACAGTAGTGGGAACTTGTGTATGGAGTCAGTAGAGATAGGCGAGGTGATGAATGAATACTTTTCTTCAGTGTTCACCAAGGAGAGGGGCCATGTTTTTGAGGAAGAGAAGGTGTTACAGGCTAATAGGCTGGAGGAAATAGATGTTCGGAGGGAGGATGTCTTGGCAGTTTTGAATAAACTGAAGGTCGATAAGTCCCCTGGGCCTGATGAAATGTATCCTAGGATTCTGTGGGAGGCAAGGGATGAGATTGCAGAGCCTTTGGCGTTGATCTTTGGGTCCTCACTGTCCACGGGGATGGTGCCAGAGGACTGGAGAATGGCGAATGTTGTTCCTCTGTTTAAGAAAGGGAATAGAAATGACCCTGGTAATTATAGACCGGTTAGTCTTACTTCGGTGGTTGGTAAATTGATGGAAAGGGTCCTTAGGGATGGGATTTACGACCATTTAGAAAGATGCGGATTAATCCGAGATAGTCAGCACGGATTCGTGAAGGGCAAGTCGTGCCTCACAAATTTGATAGAATTTTTTGAGGAGGTAACTAAGTGTGTTGATGAAGGTAGGGCAGTTGATGTCATATACATGGATTTTAGTAAGGCATTTGATAAGGTCCCCCATGGTCGGCTTATGATGAAAGTGAGGAGGTGTGGGATAGAGGGAAAGTTGGCCGATTGGATAGGTAACTGGCTGTCTGACCGAAGACAGAGGGTGGTGGTCGATGGAAAATTTTCGGATTGGAGGCAGGTTGCTAGTGGTGTGCCGCAGGGATCAGTGCTTGGTCCTCTGCTCTTTGTGATTTTTATTAATGACTTAGAGGAGGGGGCTGAAGGGTGGATCAGTAAATTTTCTGATGACACCAAGATTGGTGGAGTAGTGGATGAGGTGGAGGGCTGTTGTAGGCTGCAAAGAGACATAGATAGGATGCAAAGCTGGGCTGAAAAATGGCAAATGGAGTTTAACCCTGATAAATGTGAGGTGATTCATTTTGGTAGGACAAATTTAAATGTGGATTACAGGGTCAAAGGTAGGGTTCTGAAGACTGTGGAGGAACAGAGAGATCTTGGGGTCCATATCCACAGATCTCTAAAGGTTGCCACTCAAGTGGATAGAGCTGTGAAGAAGGCCTATAGTGTGTTAGCTTTTATTAACAGGGGGTTGGAGTTTAAGAGCCGTGGGGTTATGCTGCAACTGTACAGGACCTTGGTGAGACCACATTTGGAATATTGTGTGCAGTTCTGGTCACCTCACTATAAGAAGGATGTGGAAGCGCTGGAAAGAGTGCAGAGGAGATTTACCAGGATGCTGCCTGGTTTGGAGGGTAGGTCATATGAGGAAAGGTTGAGGGAGCTAGGGCTGTTCTCTCTGGAGCGGAGGAGGCTGAGGGGAGACTTAATAGAGGTGTATAAAATGATGAAGGGGATAGATAGAGTGAACGTTCAAAGACTATTTCCTCGGGTGGATGGAGCTATTACAAGGGGGCATAACTATAGGGTTCGTGGTGGGAGATACAGGACGGATATCAGAGGTAGGTTCTTTACGCAGAGAGTGGTTGGGGTGTGGAATGGACTGCCTGCAGTGATAGTGGAGTCAGACACTTTAGAAACATTTAAGCGGTTATTGGATAGGCACATGGAGCACACCAGGATGATAGGGAGTGGGATAGCTTGATCTTGGTTTCAGATAAAGCTCGGCACAACATCGTGGGCCGAAGGGCCTGTTCTGTGCTGTACTGTTCTATGTTCTATGTTCTAACAAATAGGCTTTAATTCGCAAAAGAATTGGAGCACACCCATGCTGTTGAACTGGTCCAGAGACTGAGGCAGGGGGGTGGGGAGCAGTCACCTTTATACCTGGACCAGGGGGGGGGAGGAGTCTCAGGCTGGGCCGGCAGGGGCATGCCCAGGCATGTCACACGCACACAGAGGCAATAAGCTTAACAGTGGTTTACTACACGCAGCTTTCCCCAGGTAAGGCATCCCCCCCATCAGTATCCAAATCATCCTGGATCCCGTGAGATTTAACTTTATGCAACAACCTACCATGCGGTACCTTGTCAAAGGCCTTGCTAAAGTCCATGTAGACAACATCAACTGCACTGCCCTCATCTACCTTCTTAGTTACCCCTTCAAAAAACTCAGTCAAATTTGTGAGACATGATTTTCCACTCACAAAGCCATGCTGACTGTCCCTAATCAGTCCTTGCATCTCTAAATGCCTGTAGATCCTGTCTCTCAAAATACCTTCCAACAATTTACCCACCCAGATGTGAGGCTCACTGGCCTGTAGTTACCAGGCTTTTCCCTGCAGCCTTTTTTAAACAAAGGCACAACATTTGCCACTCTCCAATCTTCAGGCACCTCACCTGTGACTATCGATGATTCAAATATCTCTGCTAGGGGACCCGCAATTTCCTCCCGAGCCTCCCACAATGTCCTGGGATACACTTCATCAGGTCCCGCAGATTTATGTACCTTGATCCGCTTTAAGACTTCCAGCACCTCCTTCTCTGATATATGTACACTCCTCAAGACATCACTATTTATTTCTCCAAGTTCCCTAACATCCATGCTTTTCTCAACAGTAAATACTGATGAGAAGTATTCATTTCGGATCTCACCCATCTCTTGTGGATCCGCACATAGATTACCTTGTTGATCCTGAAGAGGCCCTACTCTCTCCCTTGTTACTCTTGTTTAAACTAGTGTGGCAGGGGGGTGGGGATCAAAACAGTAGGTCAGTAAGTACTGAGGCTGGGATCGAGCTAGGGGCCAAGGCAAGGCTAGATAAGAAGAAGAGCATTCTGGAGCAGGATGACCTGAGTGGGCCTGGAGGTCTGGAGTGCATCTGCTTCAATGCGAGGAGCGTAACGGGTAACAGACGAACTTAGGGCCTTAATGCTTACACGGAATTTGGATATGGTTGCGGTGACGGAGACATGGTTAAAAGAAGGACAGGACTGGCATCTGAATATTCCAGGGTATAAGTGTTTTAGGCGAGACAGAGGATGGGCTAAAAAAGGTGGGGGAGTAGCGGTAGAAGTTAGGGAGCATATTACAGCGGTGCAGAGGGTGGACAATTTAGAGTGGTCATGTAATGAGTCGCTGTGGGTGGAGCTCAGAAACAGGAAAGGTGCAATCACTATGTTGGGGGTATACTACAGGCTACCGAAGAGCCCACGGGAAGTGGAGGAATGGATATGTTAGGAGATTCTGGATATGTGCAGAAAAAATAGGGTTGTTGTAGTGGGAGACTTCAATTTCCCTGGTATAGACTGGAAAGTGCTTAGGGCTGGGGGTCTGGACGGGGAGGAATTTGTAAAATGCGTACTGGAAGGTTCTTTGGAACAGTATGTAGATAGTCCAACTAGAGAGGGGTCTATACTGGATCTAGTTCTGGGAAATGAGCCCGGTCAGGTAGTCAATGTTTCGGTAGGGGAACATGTGGCAAATAGTGACCACAACTCTGTTAACTTTAGGATAGTAATGGACAAGGACGAGTGTTGTCCTAAGGGTAGGGTGCTGAATTGGGGGAAGGCTAACTATAGCCGGATTAGGCAGGAATTTGTGGCTGTTGATTGGGAGAGGCTGTTCGGGAGTAAGTCCATGTCTGGCATGTGGGAGTCTTTTAAGGAACAGTTGATAAGGCTGCAGGACAGGCATGTGCCTGTAAAAAGGAAGGATAGGAAAGGTAGGATTCGAGAGCCGTGGATAACCAGGGAAATTGAGGATCTGATCAAGAAGAAAAGAAAAGTGGGCGGCACGGTAGCACAGTGGTTAGCACTGCTGCTTCACAGCTCCAGGGTCCCGGGTTCGATTCCCGGCTCGGGTCACTGTCTGTGTGGAGTTTGCACATTCTCCTCGTGTCTGCGTGGGTTTCCTCCGGGTGCTCCGGTTTCCTCCCACAGTCCAAAGATGTGCGGGTTAGGTTGATTGGCCAGGTTAAAAAAAAAATTGCCCCTTAGAGTCCTGGGATGCATAGGTTAGAGGGATTAGCGGGTAAAATATGTGGGGGTAGGGCCTGGGTGGGATTGTGGTCGGTGCAGACTCGATGGGCCGAATGGCCTCCTTCTGCACTGTAGGGTTTCTATGTTTCTATGTTTCTAGAGGCGTACGTTAGGTCCGGGCAACTGAAAACAGATGCAGCTCTGGAGGAATACAGAGTAGGAAAGAACTCAAACGGGGAGTTAGAAGGGCAAAAAGAGGTCACGAAATGTTCTTGGCAGACAGGATTAAGGAGAATCCTAAGGCGTTTTATTCATATGTTAGGAACAAAGGAGTTGTCAGGGAAAAAGTCGGACCTCTCAGGGACAAAGGAGGGGAATTATGCTGAGAACGCAAGGGAATAGGGGAGATCCTAAATGAATACTTTGCATCGGTATTCACGAAGGAGAGGGACTTGCTGACTGGGAATGTCTCAGAGGGAGGTGTTGACCCGTTAGAGAGAATCTCCATTACAAGGGAGGAAGTGTTAGGTTATTTAGGTAACATTAAAACTGACAAATCCCCAGGGCCTGATGGCAACTATCCTAGACTGCTCAGGGAGACGAGAGATGTAATTGCTGGGCCTCTGACGGAAATCTTTCTCTCTTCATTGGACACACGTGAGGTCCCTGAGGATTGGAGGATAGCGAATGTGGTACCGTTATTTAAGAAGGGTAGCAGGGATAGCCCGGATTATTATAGGCCAGTGAGCTTGACGTCCGTGGTAGGGAAGTTGTTGGAGAGGATTCTTAGAGACAGGATGTATGCGCATTTAGAACATAGAACATAGAACATAGAAAGCCACAGCACAAACAGGCCCTTCGGCCCACAAGTTGCGCTGATCATATCCCTACCTCTAGGCCTATCTATAGCCCTCAATCCCATTAAATCCCATGTACTCATCCAGAAGTCTCTTAAAAGACCCCAACGAGTTTGCCTCCACCACCACCGACGTCAGCCGATTCCACTCACCCACCACCCTCTGAGTGAAAAACTCACCCCTGACATCTCCTCTGTACCTACCCCCCAGCACCTTAAACCTGTGTCCTCTCGTAGCAACCATTTCAGCCCTTGGAAATAGCCTCTGAGAGTCTACCCTATCCAGACCTCTCAACATCTTGTAAACCTCTATCACGTCACCTCTCATCCTTCGTCTCTCCAGGGAGAAGAGACCAAGCTCCCTCAACCTATCCTCATAAGGCATGCCCCCCAATCCAGGCAACATCCTTGTAAATCTCCTCTGCACCCTTTCAATGGCTTCAACATCTTTCCTGTAATGGGGTGACCAGAACTGCGCGCAGTACTCCAAGTGGGGTCTAACCAGGGTCCTATAAAGCTGCAGCATTATCTCCCGACTCCTAAACTCAATCCCTCGATTAATGAAGGCTAGTACGCCGTACGCCTTCTTGACCGCATCCTCCACCTGCGAGGCCGATTTAAGAGTCCTATGGACCCGGACCCCAAGGTCCTTCTGATCCTCTACACTGCTAAGAATGGTACCCTTCATATTATACTGCTGCTTCATCCCATTGGATCTGCCAAAATGGATCACTACACACTTATCCGGGTTGAAGTCCATCTGCCACTTCTCCGCCCAGTCTTGCATTCTATCTATGTCTCGCTGCAACTTCTGACATCCCTCCAAACTATCCACAACACCACCTACCTTGGTGTCGTCAGCAAACTTACCAACCCATCCCTCCACTTCCTCATCCAGATCATTTATGAAAATGACAAACAGCAAGGGTCCCAGAACAGATCCCTGGGGCACTCCACTGGTCACTGACCTCCATGCAGAGAAAGACCCCTCCACAGCCACTCTCTGCCTTCTGCAGGCAAGCCAGTTCTGGATCCACAAGGCAACAGCCCCTTGGATCCCATGCCCTCTCACTTTCTCAAGAAGTCTTGCATGGGGGACCTTATCGAACGCCTTGCTGAAGTCCATATAGACCACATCCACCGCTCTTCCTTCGTCAATGTGTTTGGTCACATTTTCAAAGAACTCAACCAGGCTCGTAAGGCACGACCTGCCCTTGACAAAGCCGTGCTGACTACTTTTGATCATACTAAACTTCTCTAGATGATCATAAATCCTGTCTCTCAGGATCCTCTCCATCAACTTACCAACCACTGAGGTTAGACTCACCGGTCGGTAATTTCCCGGGCTGTCCCTGTTCCCTTTCTTGAATATAGGGACCACATCTGCAATCCTCCAATCCTCCGGAACCTCTCCCGTCTCCATCGACGATGCAAAGATCATCGCCAAAGGCTCCGCAATCTCCTCCCTCGCCTCCCACAGTAACCTGGGGTACATCCCATCCGGTCCCGGCGACTTATCAACCTTGATGCCATTCAATAGTTCCAACACATCCTCTTTCTTTATGTCCACATGCTCGATCCTTTCTGTCCACCGCAAACCAGCAGTACAACCACCCAGATCCCTTTCCACCGTGAATACCGAGGTAAAGTATTCATTAAGCACCTCCGCCATTTCTAACGGTTCCGCACAAACTTTTCCCCCTTCACCTTTTAAGGGTCCTATGCCTTCACATCTCATCCTTTTACTCTTGACATATTTGTAGAAAGCCTTGGGATTCTCCTTAATCTTACCCGCCAAGGTCTTCTCATGACCCCTTCTCGCTCTCCTAATTTCCTTCTTAAGCTCCTTCCTACATCCCGTATACTCCTCTAAATCCTTAACACCTCCTAGCTCTCTGAACCTTCTGTACGCCTCTCTTTTCTTATTCACCAGGTTCATCACAACCTTCGTGCACCACGGTTCCCGTACCCTACCAACACCCCCCTGTCTCATCGGAACGTTGTCATGCAGAGCTCCAGACAAACATTCCTTGAAAATCCTCCACTTTCCTTCGGTACTTTTCCCCAAGAATGCCTCCTTCCAATTTACCCGTCTAATTTCCTCCCTGATGACACTGTATTTCCCTTTACTCCAGAGAAACACTTTCCAATGCTATCGTGAAGGAGATAGAATTATGATCGCTATCCCCAAGATGCTCACCCACCGAGAGATCCTCCACCTGTCCAGGTTCAGAATTTAGAATGGAACAATCTCATGAGTGACAGACAGCATGGTTTTGTAAGAGGGAGGTCGTGCCTTACAAATTTGGTGGAGTTTTTTGAGGAAGTGACAAAAACGGTTGACGAAGGAAGGGCCGTGGATGTCGTCTATCTGGATTTCAGTCAGGCATTTGACAAAGTCCCTCATGGCAGGTTGGTTAAGAAGGTTAAGGCTCATGGGATACAAGGACAGGTGGCGAGATGGGTAGAAAACTGGCTTGGCCACAGGAGACAGAGGGTAGCAGTCGAAGGGTCTTTTTCTGGCTGGAGGTCTGTGACCAGTGGTGTTCCGCAGGGCTCTGTACTGGGACCTCTGCTATTTGTGATATATATGAATGATTTGGAAGAAGGTGTAACTGGTGTTATCAGCAAGTTTGCGGATGACACGAAGATGGCTGGACTTGCGGATAGCGATGAACATTGTCGGACAATACAACAGGATATAGATAGGCTGGAAAATTGGGCGGAGAAATGGCAGATGGAGTTTAATCCAGATAAATGTGAAGTGATGCATTTTGGAAGAACTAATGTAGGGGGGAGTTATACAATAAATGGCAGAGCCAGCAAGAGTATAGAACCACAGAGGGACCTAGGTGTGCAAGTCCACAAATCTTTGAAGGTGGCAGCACAAGTGGAGAAGGTGGTGAAGAAGGCATATGGTATGCTTGTCTTGAGAGGACGGGGTATAGAGTATAAAAGCTGGTGTATGATGTTGCAGCTGTATAGAACGCTGGGTAGGCCACATTTGGAGTACTGCATCCAGTTCTGGTCGCCGCACTACCAGAAGGACGTGGCGGCTTTAGAGAGAGTGCAGAGAAGGTTTACCAGGATGTTGCCTGGTATGGAGTGTCTTAGCCAAGAGGAGAGATTGGGTAAACTGGGGTTGTTCTCCCTGGAAAGACGGAGAATGAGGGGAGACCTAATAGAGGTGTACAAAATTATGAAGGACACAGATAGGGTGAACAGTGGGAAGCTTTTTCCCAGGTCGGAGGTGACGATCACGAGGGGTCACGGGCTCAAGGTGAGAGGGGCGATGTATAACTCAGATATCAGAGGGACGCTTTTTACACAGAGAGTGGTGGGGGCCTGGAATGCGCTGCCAAGTAGGGTGGTGGAGGCAGACACGCTGGCATCGTTTAAGACTTACCTGGATAGTCACATGAGCAGTCTGGGAATGGAGGGATACAAACGAATGGTCTCGTTGGACCAATGAGCAGCACAGGCTTGGAGGGCCGAAGGGCCTGTTTCCTGTGCTGTACTGTTCTTTGTTCTTTTGCCCTTTATGTATTTGTAGAAGCTCTTTGGATTCTCCTTTGCCTTATCTGCCAAAACAATCTCGTGTCCCCTTTTTGTCCTCCTGATTTCTCTCTTAACTCTACTCCTACACCCCCTATACTCTTCAAGAGATTCACTTGATCCCAGCTGCCTATGCACGTCATGTGCCTCTTTCTTCTTCTTGACCAGGGCCTCAATATCCCGAGTCATCCAGGGTTCCCTACTTCTGCCAGCCTTGCCCTTCACTCTAAGAGGAATGTGTTTACCCTGAACCCTGGTTAACACACTTTTGAAAGCATGCCACTTACCAGACGTCCTTTTTCCTTCCCACAGACTCCCGCAATTAACTTTTGAAAGTTCCTGCCTGATACCATCAAAATTGGCCTTGCCCCAATTTAGAATTTTAACTTTTGGGACAGACCTATCATTCTCCATTGCTATCTTAAAACGAATAGAATTATGGTCACTGGTCTCAAAGTGATCCCTCACTAACACTTCTGTCACCTGCCCTTCCTTATTTCCCAAGAGGAGATCAGGTTTTGCCCCCTCTCTAGTCGGGCCACCCACATACTGAATGAGAAATTCCTCCTGAATACACTCAACACATTTCTCTCCATCCAACCCTCTAATACTATGGCTGTCCCAGTCAATGTTGGGAAAATTAAAATCTCCGACGATTACCACCCTATTTTTCTTGGAGCTATCTGTAATCTCCTCAATTTCCCGCTGACTATTTGGGGGCCTATAGTACAACCCTATCAAAGTGGTTTCTCCCTTCTTATTTCTCAGTTCTACCCATATAGACTCAGTGGCCGAACCCTCGGATATATCCCCTCAGTACGGCCGTGATGTTTTCCTTAATCAAAAGTGCAACTCCCCCTCCGCTCTTCCCTTCTGTTCTATCTTTCCTATAGCATCTGTACCCTGGGACATTGAGCTGCCAGTCCTATCCCTCCCTTGGCCATGTTTCAGGAATTGCTATAATATCCCAGTCCCACGTACCCATCAATGCCCTGAGTTCATCTGCCTGCCCGTCAGACTTCTTGCACTGAAATTAATGCAGTTTAATCTGGACTTCCCTTGCTCTCTGCTCTGCTTTTGCCTGATCAGTCTGGTACGAGAATTACTGACACTGCCTTTACTACTTAATGTGATCTCTTTAACTTCTGTGCTGTCCTCAACCTTCTCTTCTGTCTCCCTACTGCTTTGGGTCCCACTCCCCCGTTAAACTAGTTTAAACCCTCCTGAGTGGCTCTCGCAAATCTCCCCGCCAGGATATTAGTCCCCCTCTGGTTCAGGTGTAACCCGTCCCTCTTGAACAGATCACCCCCTTCCCCAGAAGAGATCCCAATGATCCACAAATCTAAATCCCTGCCCCCTGCACCAGCTCTCAAGCCAGGCATTCATCTGCCTAATATTCCTATTCCTACTCTCACTAGCACGTGGCACTGATAGAACATAGAACATAGAAAGTCACAGCACAAACAGGCCCTTCGGCCCACAAGTTGCGCCGATCACATCCCCACCTCTAGGCCTATCTATAGCCCTCAATCCCATTAAATCCCATGTACTCATCCAGAAGTCTCTTAAAAGACCCCAACGAGTTTGCCTCCACCACCACCGACGTCAGCCGATTCCACTCACCCACCACCCTCTGAGTGAAAAACTTACCCCTGACATCCCCCCTGTACCTACCCCCCAGCACCTTAAACCTGTGTCCTCTCGTAGCAACCATTTCAGCCCTTGGAAATAGCCTCTGAGAGTCCACCCTATCCAGACCCCTCAACATCTTGTAAACCTCTATCAGGTCACCTCTCATCCTTCGTCTCTCCAGGGAGAAGAGACCAAGCTCCCTCAACCTATCCTCATAAGGCATGCCCCCCAATCCAGGCAACATCCTTGTAAATGGCTGCTCACCCTTTAGTAGTCCAGAAATTACTACCTTCGAGGTCCCAAAGGTAGGGGAGCCTAAAACTAGAGGGCATAGGTTTAAGATGACAGGGGAGAGATACAAAAGGGTCCAGAGGGGCAATTCTTTCACACAGAGGGTGGTGAATGTCTGGAACAAGCTGCCAGAGGTAGTCGTAGAGGTGGGTACAATTTTGTCTTTTAAAAAGCATTTAGACAGTTACATGGGTAAGATGGATATCGAGGAATATGGGCCAAACACGGGCAATTGAGACTAGCTTAGAGGTTTAAAAAAAAAGGGGCGGCATGGACAAGTTGGGCCGTAGGGCCTGTTTCCATGCTGTAAACCTCTATGACTCTATGACTCTATGTCCTGCACTTTAGCCTTCTGCCTCTTTTTCTAAATTCACACTTCATGGCCTCATCCCTTTTCCTATCTATGCCGTTGGTATCAATGTGTACAACGACCTCTGGCTGCTCACCCTTCCCCTTAAGAATGTCCTGTAACCGCTCAGAGACGTCCTTGACCCTGGTACCAGGGAGGCAACACACCATCCTGGAGTCTCGATCGCGGCCACAGAAACGCCTGTCTGTGCCTCGAACTAGCGAGTCCCCTATTACTACTGCTCGCTTGCTCTTTGCCCAACCCTGCTCTACAGCAGAACCAGGTGTGGTGCCACAGGCCTGGCTACTGCTGGTATCTTCCCCTGACAGGCTCTCCCCCTCAACAGTATCCAAAACGGTATACCTGTTTGAAAGGGGAATAGCCACAGGAGACTCCTGCACTACCTGCCTGCCTCTCCCTGCAGTCACCCATCTACCTGTCTGAACCTGTGGTGTGACAACCTCCCTGTAACTAGTGTCTATCACACTCTCTGCCTCCTGTATGCTCCACAGTGTGTCCGGTTTCCTCCCACAGGCCGAAAGATGTGCTGGTTAGGTGCATTGGCCATGCTAAATTCTCCTTCAGTGTACCCGAACATACGCCATAGTGTGACGACTAGGGGATTTTCACAGTGACTTCATTGCAGTGTTAATGTAAGCCTACTTGTGATACTAATAAATAAACTTTAAACTTTAACCCTGTTAGAAATTTATAAGTTTCGATGAGATCCTTTCTCACTGGATTAGGTGGCATGCCTTATGAGAAGAGGTTGAGAGAGCTTGGTCTTTTCTCCTTGGAGAGGCGAAGGATGAGAGGTGTGTAAGATGTTGAGGGGTATTGGTAGAGTGGATTCTCAGAGGCTTTTACCCAGGATTGAAATGGTTGCCACAAGAGGTCACAGGTTCAGGGTCCTGAGGAGTAGGTACAGAGGAGATGTTAGGGGTAGGTTTTTCACTCAGAGGGTGGTGGATGCGTGGAATCGGCTGCCGGTAGTGGTGGTGGAGGCGGATTCGATAGGGTCTTTTAAGAGACTTTTGGATAAGTTCATGGAAGTTAGTAAGATAGAGGGTTATAGCTAAGCCTAGTAGGTAGGGACATGTTCGGCGCAACTTGTGGGCCGAAGGGCCTGTTTGTGCTGTAGCTTTTCTATGTTCTGTGTTCCACATCCACTGGTTCTCAAACAAAGAACAAAGAACAATACAGCACAGGAACAGGCCCTTCGGCCCTGGTCCAAACTAGACCATTCTTTTGTATCCCTCCATTCCCACTCCGTTCATGTGGCTATCTAGAAAAGTCTTAAACGTTCCCAGTGTGTCCGCCTCCACCACCTTGCCCGGCAGCGCATTTCAGGCCCCCACCACTCTCTGTGTAAAATACGTCCTTCTGATATCCGTGTTAAACCTCCCCCCCCCCTCACCTTGAACCTATGACCCCTCGTGAACGTCACCACCGATCTGGGAAAAAGCTTCCCACTGTTCACCCTATCTATGCCTTTCATAATTTTATACACCTCTATTAGGTCACCCCTCATCCTCCGTCTTTCCAGTGAGATCAACCCCAGTTTACCCAATCTCTCCTCATAACTAAGCCCTTCCATACGGCAACATCCTGGTAAACCTCCTCTGCACTCTCTCTAAAGCCTCCACGTTCTTCCGGTAGTGTGGCGACCAGAACTGGGCGCAGTATTCCAAATGCAGCCGAACCAACGTTCTATACAACTGCAACATCAGACCCCAACTTTTATACTCTATGCCCCGTCCTATAAAGGCAAGTATGCCATATGCCTTATTCACTACCTTCTCCACCTGTGACGTCACCTTCAAGGATCTGTGGACTTGCACACCCAGGTCCCTCTGCGTATCTACACCCTTTATGGTTCTGCCATTTATCGTATAGCTCCCCCCTCCGTTAGTTCTACCAAAATGCATCACTTCGCATTTATCAGGATTGAACTCCATCTGCCATTTCTTTGCCCAAATTTCCAGCCTATCTATATCCTTCTGTAGCCTCTGACAATGTTCCTCACTATCTGCAAGTCCAGCCATTTTCGTGTCGTTCGCAAACTTACTGATCACCCCAGTTACACCTTCTTCCAGATCGTTTATATAAAACACAAACAGCAGAGGTCCCAATACAGAGCCCTGCGGAACACCACTAGTTACAGGCATCCAGCCGGAAAAAGACCCTTCCACTACCACCCTCTGTCTTCTGTGACCAAGCCAGTTCTCCACCCATCTAGCTACCTCCCCCTTTATCCCATGAGATCCAACCTTTTGCACTCGGTCATCTCTACTCGTTACATCCTCAAAATATTCCAATTGATTCATCAAGCATGATTTCCAATTTGTAAATCCATGCTGACTTTGTCTGATTATACCACTGCCTTCCAAATGCTGAATTATGAAATCCTTGATAATAGACTCTAGCAACTTCCCCAGTACCGACGTTTCGCTCACTGGTCTATAGTTTCCTGGTTTCTCTATCCCCCCTTTTTGAATAGCGGGCTTACATTAGCTACCCACCAATGTGTAGGAACTATTCCAGAGTCCAAAGAATTTTGGAAAATAACCACCAATGGATCTACTATTTCCAGGGCCACTTCCTTAGGTACTCTGGGATGAAGATTATCAGGACCTGGAGATTTATCCATCTTCAATCCCACCAATTTCCCCAAAACCATTTCTCTACTAATGCTGATTTCCTTCAGCTCCTCACTAAGTATTGTTTATCTCAGAAGTTCTGGCATATTATTCATGTCTTCCTTTGTGAAGACTGAAGCAAAGTACAAATTTAATTAGAACCATAGAACCATAGAAAATTACAGCTCAGAAACAGGCCTTTTGGCCCTTCTTGTCTGTGCCGAACCATTTTGTTGCCTAGTCCCACTGACCTGCACTTGGACCATATCCCTCCACACCCCTCTCATCCATGAACCCGTCCAAGTTTTTCTTAAATGTTAAAAGTGACCCCGCATTTACCACTTTATCCGGCAGCTCATTCCACACTCCCACCACTCTCTGCGTGAAGAAGCCCCCCCCTAATATTCCCTTTAAACTTTTCTCCTTTCACCCTTAACCCATGACCTCTGGTTTTTTTCTCCCCTAGCCTCAGCGGAAAAAGCCTGCTTGCATTCACTCTATCTATACCCATCAAAATCTTATACACCTCTATCAAATCTCCCCTCAATCTTCTACGCTCCAGGGAATAAAGTCCCAACCTATTCAATCTCTCTCTTTCACTCAGCTTCTCAAGTCCCGGCAACATCCTTGTGAACCTTCTCTGCACTCTTTCAACCTTATTTACATCCTTCCTGTAACTAGGTGACCAAAACTGTACACAATACTCCAGATTCGGCCTCACCAATGCCTTATATAACCTTACCATAACACTCCAACTTTTATACTCGATACTCCGATTTATAAAGGCCAATGTACCAAAGGCACTCTTTATGACCCTATCCACCTGTGACGTCACTTTTAGGGAATTCTGTACCTGTATTCCCAGATCCCTCTGTTCAACTGCACTCTTCAGAGTCCTACCATTTACCCTGTACGTTCTACTTTGGTTTGTCCTTCCAATGTGCAATATCTGCGTTAAATTGTCTGCGTTAAATTCCATTTGCCATTTTTCAGCCCATTTTTCTAGTTAGTCCAAATCCCTCTGCAAGCTTTGAAAACCTTCCTCACTGTCCACTACACCTCCAATCTTTGTATCATCAGCAAACTTGCTGATCCAATTTACCACATTATCATTCAGATCATTGGTATCGATGACAAACAACAATGGACCCAACACCGATCCCTGCGGCACACCACTAGTCACAGGCCTCCACTCAGAGAAGCAATCCTCCACAACCACTCTCTGGCTTCTTCCATTGAAAGAAGTCTCACAACACCAGGTTAAAGTCCAACAGGTTTATTTGGTAGCAAATACCATTGAGCCAGTGTCTAATCCAATTTACTACCTCCCCATGTATACCTAGCGACTGAACCTTCCTAACTAACCTCCCATGAGGGACCTTGTCAAAGGCCTTGCTGAAATCCAGGTAGACAACATCCACCGCCTTCCCTTCATCCACTTTCCTCAGCTATTTCTTTATTCCCCATTATGAATTCTTCTGTTTCTGACTGTAAAGAACAGTTGTTTTTGTCAATCTTTTTCTCTTTACATACCTATAGAAACTTTTACAGTCAGTTTTTATATTCCCCGCTAGCTTACTTTCATACTCTATTCTTCCCTTCTTAATCAATCCCTTGGTCCTCCTTTTTCTGAATTTTAAACTACTCCCAATCCTCAGGCCTATTGCTGTTTCTTGCCAATTTCTATGCTTCTTCCTTAGTTATTTTCTTGCTCTTTGTGTAAAACATCCTTGGATTTTATTGAATTGCACCTGCCATTATTTTTTTGTATCCTCTCTTTGATTTTCTAATTTCAGTTTTTTCATTTGAGCCCTCCCACTGCTTTGACACAGATTTACCTTCCTGATGGCTGTATCCAGATCACTCTTGCCACCTCATTTTGACCCTGCCTACCCAAGTGTAAAATTGAGTCTGGTGTTGTGCAGGTGGATTCCCAGCGGAAATCCGGTCCATTTAATTTTATGCTCTCTCCCCACTTCAGAATCCACCTTAGGGGGAGTGTAAAATTCTGCCCTCTATGTTTTATTGATATTCCCTCTCATTCATCTAATGCCCATTGAACACAGGCCTCGTTTAACAAAGAACAGTACAGCACAAGAAACAGGCCCTTCAGCCCTCCAAGAGTTGACCCAATCTCACTGTGTACGACAATCCTGTCATCCGAGGAATCAGTCTGGTGAACCTTCACTGCTCTCCCTCAATGGCAGGTATCTCCTTTCTTATATAAGGTGACCCAAACTGCACAAAACATACCAGGTGTGGTCCCACCAAGGCCCTGTACAGCTGCAGTAAGACATCTCTGTGAAGGCTAACTTACCATTTGCCTTCCTAACTGCTTGCTGTACCAGCATGCTTGCTTTCAGTGGCTGGTGTACTTGGACACACAGGTCCCTCTGTACATCAACATTTCCCAATCTATCACCATTTAAATAACATTCTGCAATTCTGTTTCCCCATCTGAAGTGGAGAACTCCACAGTTACCCACGTTACACTGCATCTGCCATGTATTTACCCACTCACTCACTCACCCTGAAGCTTAACATCCTCCTCCCAACTTTCATTCCCACCAAGTTTCATGTTGTCAGCAAGTTTGGAAATATTACCTTTGGTTCCTCATCCAAATCACTGAGGTTTATTGTGGATAACGGGAGCCCAAGCTCTCATCCTGCAGGGCCCAAATATTCACTGCCAGCCACTTTGAAAAAAACCCTTTTATTCCAACTCTTTTTCCTGTCCTCTAAACAATTCTCAGTCCATGCCAATATATTACCCTCAATCCCATGTGCTTTAATTTTGCACTCTAACATCTTATGTAGGATCTTACCAAATTTTTTCTGAAAATCTAAATATTCCACATCCACTGGTTCACCCTTATGTATTCTACTAGTTACACCTTCAGTAAACTCCAATAGGTTTGTTAGAACTGATTTCTCTTTCATAAATCCATGTTGACTTTGTCTAATTCCACTGACCTTTTCTTAGTGTCCTGTTATCACATCCTTTATAATAGACTCCAGCATATTCCCTGTTACTGATGTTTAGACTAACCAGTCTGCAATTCCCTGTTTTACCCCTCCCTCCTTTTTTAATTAATGGGGTTACATTTTTCCACCCTCCAATCTGCTGGGACTTTTCCAGAATCTACAGAATTTTGTAAGATAACAACCAACACATCCACTATTTCCACGGCCTCTTCCTTCAGTACCCTGGGATGTAGATTATCACACCCTGGGGGTTTATCAGCTTTCAGTCTTATTAATATCCCCAGCTACTATTTTTTTAGTAATACCACTTTCCTTCAACTCCTCCTTCTCACTGGACCCTAGGTTCCCTCGCATTTCTCGGAAGTTCTTTGTGTCTTTCTCTGTGAAGACAGACTTGGAGGAGTCGTTTAAAAACTCTGTCATTTCCTCGTTCTCGATTATAATTCTCCTGTTTTGGACTGTAAGGGACGTGCATTTGTCATCACGAATCTTTTTACTCAGAGGTTTTACAGTCTGCTTTTGTGTTCCTTGCAAGTTTACTCTCACACTCTATTTATCCTTCTGAATCCATTTCTTTCTCCTCCTTTGCTGAATTCTGAACTGTTCCCAATCCTCAGACTTGCTCCTTTTTCCGGTAATTATATCCGACTCCTCTTTGGATTTAATTCTATTCTTCATTCCTTTGTTTCCCATGGTTGGGCTGCTTTCCTTGTTGTTTTTGTGTCAGAAAGGAATGTATAAATGTTGCAATCCATACTTTCGCTCCTTAAGTATTAGCCATTACCTATCCCCCCTCATGCCTTTATGTGAAGTTCCCCAATCTAAAACAACTCGTGTTTCATACCTTTGTAGTTTCCTTTGTTCAGATTTCAGATCTGAGTTTCAGATGGGATTTTGTCACTTTCCATTCCAATAAAGATTTCTAACATGTTATGGTCACTCTTCCCTACAGGACCCCACAACACGATTATTAATCAACCCCTTTTCATTGCATAATACCAAATCCAGGAAAGGATGTTCCCTCATTGATTACTCAGCATTCTGCTCTAACACACTCCAGGAATTTATCTGTCACAGTTTTGTGATTACCAAAGGAGATTTAATTGAGCATTTTATTGTAGTAAATAATTTTAAACTTCTACCTTCACATCCCAAACCTTTTTTAGAAGCTTTTTCTGGATAATTTTTGCTCTGCGCCTCTGCTGCTGATCAGAATGTTTTACTTAATTCCTTTCTCAGTCTTCCAGCATTTTAGTTTTTGTTGCATTTTCTTTGCGGTCTTGGCCTTTTCTACAAGTTGCCATCATGTTGCAGGGTGTTGGTTAGGATATTCCAGAAATTAGTCATAGAGAGTCATAGAGTCATAGAGGTTTACAGCATGGAAACAGGCCCTTCGGCCCAACTTGTCCATGCCGCCCTTTTTTTCAAACCCGTAAACTAATCCCAATTGCCCGTGTTTGGCCCACATCCCTCTATACCCATCTTACCCTTGCAATTGTCTAAATGCGTTTTAAAAGACAAAATTGTACCCGCCTCTATTACCAGCCTCTGTGTGAAACAATTGCCCCTCTGGACACTATTAAATCTCCCTCCCTCACCTTAAACCTATGCCCTCTAGTTTTAGACTCCCCTACCTTTTGGGAAAATATATTGACTATCTACCTTGTCTATGCCCCTCATTATTTTATAGACCTCTATAAGGTCACCCCTCAGCCTTTTACGCTCCAGAGAAAAAAGTCCCAGTCTATCCAGCCTCTCCTTATAACTCAAACCATCAAGTCCCGGTAGCATCCTAGTAAATTTTTTCTGCACTCTTTCCAGTTTAATAATATCCTTTCTATAATAGGGTGACCAGAACTGTACACAGTATTCCAAGTGTGGCCATACTAATGTCTTCAACAAGACGTCCCAACTCCTGTATGCAATATTCTGACCAAATTAGAGGATTATACAGGAAGATGCAATTCAGATAAAAGCCAAGCTCTCACTGAATTACACAACAGCTTTGAGAATAAAAATATACCCTCCGCTTCCTATTTCTTATGATTCTTCTGAAACAGTTTTTCCTTATGTAACCTCGCAAGTCCTTGTGATGTTGGACACCTGCAATGCCACAAGCTCTCACCTGGGCACGGCACCTGGTTGCATTCCTCCGTCTGCATGTTCTCTCCCTCACAGGATGGGCTGTGCATTGTCCCCCCACAGTTACGACTGCGGGTTCGCTGCCCAACACCACAGCTGCTGGAACACTTGCTCCACATGGACCAGAGACTGATTTCCAGACACCGTGAATCACTGCAGTCAAATGTCCCATTGACACACATACTGGAAAGGAGAGTTAGGTCTGGTTAAAGTGGAAAGAGATGAACGCAGAAATTCAGGTCAGTCAATTTAATACTCAGGACGGGCAATAAACGCTGACCAGCCACGCCCATGAATGAATTAAAACATTTTTAAAATTGTTAATGTTAAATTGTTAGCGAGAGGCAACATGGTTTTGTGAAGGGGAGGTCGTGTCTCACGAACTTGATCGCGTTTTTCAGGGAAGTGATGAAGATGATTGATGAGGGTAGGGCAGTGGATATAAGAACATAAGAACATAAGAAATAGGAGCAGGAGTAGGCCATCTAGCCCCTCGAGCCTGCCCCGCCATTCAATAAGATCATGGCTGATCTGAAGTGAATCAGTTCCACTTACCCGCCTGCTCCCCATAACCCTTAATTCCCTTACCGATCAGAAATCCTTCTATCCGTGACTTAAACATATTCAACGAGGTAGCCTCCACCACTTCAGTGGGCAGAGAATTCCAGAGATTCACCACCCTCTGGGAGAAGAAGTTCCTCCTCAACTCTGTCCTAAACTGAACCCCCTTTATTTTGAGACTGTGCCCTCTAGTTCTGGTTTCCTTTCTAAGTGGAAAGAATCTCTCCACTTCTACCCTATCCAGCCCCTTCATTATCTTATATGCCTCTATAAGATCACCCCTCAGCCTTCTAAACTCCAACGAGTACAAACCTAATCTGCTCAATCTCTCCTCATAATCTACACCCCTCATCTCCGGCATCAACCTGGTGAACCTTCTCTGCACTCCCTCCAAGGCCAATATATCCTTTCGCAAATAAGGGGACCAAAACTGCACACAGTATTCCAGCTGCGGCCTCACCAATGCCTTGTACAGTTGCAGCAAGACTTCTCTGCTTTTATATTCTATCCCCCTCGCGATAAATGCCAACATCCCATTTGCGACTCATGCACAAGGACCCCCAGGTCCCTTTGCACAATAGCATGTTGTAATTTTTTTCCATTTAAATAATAATCCAATTTGCTATTATTTCTTCCAAAGTGAATAACCTCGCATTTGCCAACGTTATATTCCATCTGCCAGATCCTCGCCCACTCACTCAGCCTGTCCAAATCTCTCTGCAGACCTTCCGCTTCCTCCACGCAATTCACTTTCCCACTTATCTTCGTGTCGTCAGCAAACTTTGTTACCGACACTCAGTCTCCTCCTCCAGATCATCTATGTAAATAGTAAACAGTTGAGGCCCCAGCACCGATCCCTGCGGCACTGATGCACGACAATCAAGCATGAGGTACAAGGCTTCAGCGATTGAACGCTTTTATTGACAAACAATGGAACTATTTAAACACGAGTACACCAATCCAGACTGGAGGGGTCCCGCCTGAGCAGAGGGTCTTATACCTCTCCCCAGGAGGCGGGGCCCGACCGGGATGTGCCATAACAACATCCACCACAGGTATATTAATCCCACAGTGTAAACACCCTAGCCCAACAGTAACATTATAACAACCCCCACAGTGGCAACACCCTAACCCAACAGTAACATTGGAATAACCCCACAGTGGTAACCAACGATGGTTCACCACATTCACCCCTCCTTTAAAAACAAAGGCCGGCGGGGTGCGAAAACAGGTCACATATATACAAAATTCACAAGTCCAGACGGTCTGGAGGACCACACCGTCGCTGTGATCTCCTCAACACCGGTTGCGACACCGGAGCAGGTGCTTGCGGTGGCGTTCTCTCCAAAACAGCGTCCGGCTGTCCCCTCGAGGACTCCCGGGCCGGTTGACCCTGGTGAGGCGGTGGTGCAGGGGATCCTGGAACCTTCTGTGGTGGCACTGATCTCCGAGTCTCAGGCAAGCTGTACATGGGAGTATAACTGTTATGCACTGGTCCCGGTGCTGACCGCGCCACGTCTGGGGAAGAAAGAAGTGAAAGGGGGTTCGTGACAGGGGGTATAGGAGCGACAGGAGTTGCTACGTCCCCTGCGGGCGCCAGGTCTCGAATCGAGACCGTGTCCTCTCGCCCGTCAGGATATGCCACATAGGCATACTGAGGGTTGGCGTGGAGGAGTTGGACCGGTTCGACCAAGGGGTCGGACTTGCGGGCCCTCACATGTCGCCGCAGAAGGACGGGTCCTGGGTACGTCAACCAGGCTGGTAAGGAGATCCCCGAGGACGACTTCCGAGGGAATGAGAACATCCTCTCGTGGGGAGTAGCATTGGTTGCCGTACACAGGAGGGAGCGAATGGAATGAAGCGCATTTGGAAGGACCTCCTGCCAACGGGAGACTGGAAGGCCCCTGGACTTCAGCGCCAATAGGACAGCCTTCCAGACTGTAGCATTCTCCCTCTCCACCTGTCCGTTACCCCTAGGGTTGTAGCTCGTGGTTCTACTAGAGGCAATCCCGTATGAGAGCAGGAATTGCCTCAAGTCGTTACTCATGAACGACGAGCCCCTGTCGCTATGTATGTAGCAGGGGTACCCGAACAGGGTAAAAAGATCACTGAATGCCTTAATCACTGTGGCAGTCGACGTGTCCGCACAGGGGACAACAAACGGGAACCGGGAGTATTCATCTATGATATTGAGAAAATAGACATTCCGGTCCGTTGAGGGAAGGGGGCCCTTAAAATCCACACTCAGCCTCTCGAAGGGGCGAGTGGCCTTGACCAATTGTGCCCGGTCCGGTCGATAAAAGTGCGGTTTGCATTCCGCGCAAATCCGACAGCTTCTCGTTACTGACCTGACATCCTCCACCGAGTAGGGCAGGTTGCGGGCTTTTATGAAGTGGTAGAGTCGAGTGACTCCAGGATGGCACAGGTCATTGTGGAGGGCCTTCAAGCGGTCCTCCTGCATGATAGCGCATGTTCCGCGCGAGAGGGCATCCGAGGGCTCATTGAGCTTCCCTGGACGATACATAATATCGTAATTATAGGTGGAGAGCTCAATTCTCCACCGCAAGATCTTATCATTCTTGATCTTGCCCCTCTGCGTATTACTGAACATAAACGCCACGGATCGTTGATCCGTGATCAGGGTGAACCGCTTCCCCGCCAGGTAATGGCGCCAGTGTCTGATGGCCTCCACAATGGCCTGAGCCTCCTTCTCCACCGCTGAATGCCGAATTTCGGGACCTTGAAGGGTGCGGGAAAAAAACGCGACGGGCCTGCCTGCCTGGTTTAGTGTGGCGGCCAGGGCAAAATCCGATGCATCACTTTCCACCTGAAAAGGGATGGATTCATCCACCGCGTGCATCGTGGCTTTCGCAATGTCGCTTTTCAAAGCCTTGAAGGCCAATTGGGCCTCCGGTGTGAGTGGGAAGGTCGTGGACTTGATGAGCGGACGGGCTTTGTCCGCGTAGTTGGGGACCCACTGCGCATAATAAGAAAAGAAGCCGAGGCATCTCCTCAGTGCTTTTGTGCTAGCGGGCAAGGGAAGTTCAGTAAGGGGGCGCATACGGTCTGGATCAGGGCCGATGACCCCGTTTTCCACCACGTATCCAAGGATAGCTAACCTGCGCGTACGGAATACGCACTTCTCCCTGTTATAGGTCAGATTCAGGCGAGATGCAGTGCGCAGAAAGTTTTGGAGATTCGTGTCATGGTCCTGCTGGTCATGGCCGCAGATGGTGACGTTATCCAGGTACGGGAAGGTAGCCCGCAACCCGTTCTGGTCCACCATTCGATCCATAGCACGCTGGAAGACCGAGACCCCATTGGTGACACCAAATGGAACCCTAAGAAACTGATATAGACGACCATCTGCCTCAAAAGCCGTGTATTGTCGGTCCTCTGGGCGGATGGGGAGTTGGTGGTAGGCGGACTTAAGGTCTATGGTGGAGAACACCCGGTACTGCGCAATCTGATTGACCATATCAGATATGCGCGGGAGAGGATACGCATCCAGCTGCGTATAACGGTTAATGGTCTGACTGTAGTCGATGACCATCCGGGGTTTGTTCCCGCTTTTAACCACCACGACCTGCGCTCTCCACGGACTAGCACTTGGCTGTATGATCCCTTCTTTGAGGAGCCGCTGAACCTCAGATCTGATAAAGATCCGGTCTTCAGCGCTGTAACGCCTACTTTTAGTAGCGATGGGCTTGCAGCCTGGTACCAGATACTTAAATAAAGAAGGTGTGGTGATCTTTAGTGTGGAAAGATTGCATGCGGGGCGCTTTGGGCAATTTGGAGGCTGTGGCTGATTCCCTACTGCCAGTGAAGGGAGTGGCCCACCGTACTGTAGGATCACGCTCTTCATGTGGACCATAAAGTTTAGTCCGAGGAGAATTGGCGCGCAAAGGTGCGGCAACACAAGGAGCCTGTATCGCTCGTAAATTGTGCCCTGCACCTCTAGGGTTACCATACAACGTCCTTGGATCGGTACAGACCGGGACCGTGATGCCATAGAAATTGTCTGTTTGGCAGGTAGAACCCGGAGTCCACACCTTTTTGCAGTGTCAGGGTGAATAAAACTCTCGGTGCTCCCACTGTCAAACAGACAATACACAGTACGACCATTTACCTTGATGTTCATCATCGAACTGTCAAGCCTGTGATGCTTGGTCTGGTCCAGAGAGATCGACGCCACCGTTGGCCCCCGGGCGTCACTGCATGCAGCCGAGGTTGATACTGAGGACCCCTGCTGGTCGCTCCTGGTCGTCGTCGACCATGATGGCCGCCCCCATGAATCGCACGTGGGTGAGGGCGCCAAGCGTAGCGACTCCTGGTGGTCATCCTCCTCCTCCGTCAGCCACGATGGTGCCGTCCTGGATTCGCACGTGGTCGGGCCTCGCGGGTACTGCGACGCCGAAGGAGATTGTCTCCGCTCTGGAGGGTCACAGGCTGCACTGCCGTTCTTGGGCTTCGACCTGCAGACTTTAGCATAGTGCCCCTTTTTACCGCACTGACTGCAGATCGCCGTTTTTGCTGGACACTGTTGCCGTGGATGCTTGGCTCCTCCGCAAAAATAGCATCGCTGGCCGCCTGGAGCTGCTGCCGTCGTCGGGTCGATATGGGAGCGCGAGCCCGTGGGGCGAGGAGGGATTTGTGCTTGCTCCTGCCACGTTGTCTCCGCGTGGTCTTCGGGGTACAGAGCCAAGCTTTTCGACGCTGCCTCCAGTATCTCAGCCATCTCCATCGCTTGGGTCAAGTTGAGGTTCCCTTTCTCCAATAGCTTAAGCCGGATGTACGAGGACCCTACCCCTGCTACGAACGCATCTCGGGCGAGGTCGTACATATACTGCTCAGCCGACACATCTTTGCAGTCGCAGCCCCTGGCAAGCTGCAAGAGCTCATTGGCGTAGTCCTCCATGGTTTCGCCCGACTGCCGACGTCGTGTAGCGAGGAGGTAACGAGCGTGAATCTCATTGGGTGGTCTCGTGTATCGTTTCTTCAAGAGCTCGATGGCCCTCGGGTAAGTGGTGGCCGCACGAATCGCGAGATAGACCGTGTCGCTTACCCTCACGTGGAGGACCTGGAGTTTGTCGTCGTCCGTAGTAACTGCTGCAGAGGCTGCCAGGTAGTCCTCGAAACACTTCAGCCAGTGGTCGAAGGTGTTAGAGGCACCGACCGCACGTGGGTCCAGCGTCAGACGCTCTGGTTTCAACATTTGCTCCATACTCTCTTTACTGTCGAGAGTTTCGTGTTTGTCAATAAAATTGATGCGCGACAATCAAGCACGAGGTACAAGGCTTCAGCGATTGAAGGCTTTTATTGACAAACAATGGAACTATCTAACACGAGTACACCAATCCAGACTGGAGGGGTCCCGCCTGAGCAGAGGGTCTTATACCTCTCCCCAGGAGGCGGGGCCCGACCGGGATGTGCCATAACAGCATCCACCACAGGTATATTAATCCCACAGTGTAAACACCCTAACCCAACAACATTATAACAACCCCCACAGTGGCAACACCCTAACCCAACAGTAACATTGGAATAACCCCACAGTGGTAACCAACGATGGTTCACCACAGGCACGCCACAAGTCACCATCTGCCAACCAGAAAAGCACCCATTTAGAAACATAGAAACATAGAAAAACTACAGCACAAACAGGCCCTTCGGCCCCACAAGTTGTGCCGAACACATCCCTACCTTCTAGACCTACCAAGAACCCTCCATCCTATTAAGCTCCATGTACTCATCCAGGAGTTTCTTAAAAGACCCTATTGAGTTCGCCTCCACCACCACTGACAGCAGCCGATTCCACTCACCCACCACCCTCTGTGTGAAAAACGTACCCCTAACATCTCCCCTGTACCTACCCCCCAGCACCCTAAACCTGTGTCCTCTCGTAGCAGACATTTCCACCCTGGGAAAAAGACTCTGAGAGTCCACCCGATCTATGCCTCTCAACATCTTATATACCTCTATTAGGTCTCCTCTCATCCTTCGTCGCTCCAAGGAGAAAAGTCCGAGCTCCCTCAGCCTATCCTCATAAGGCATGCCACTCAATCCAGGCAACATCCTTGTAAATCTCCTCTGCACCCTTTCAATCTTTTCCACATCCTTCCTATAGTGAGGCGACCAGAACTGAGCACAGTACTCCAAGTGGGGTCTGACGAGGGTCTTATATAGCTGCATCATTAACCCCGGACTCCTAAACTCAATCCCTCGATTGATAAAGGCCAGCACACCATACGCCTTCTTAACCACCTCCTCCACCTGCGGGGCCAATTTCAGAGTCCTATGGACCCAGATCCTAAGAGCCTTCTGATCCTCTACAGCACTAAGAGTCTTTCCCTTTATATTTCACTCCTTCATCCCATTTGACCTACCAAAGTTGAACACGGCGCATTTATCTGGGTTGAAGTCCACCTGCCACTTGTCTGCCCAGTCTTGCATCCTATCTATGTCCCTCTGTAACTTCTGACATCCCTCCAGACTATCCACAACCCCACCAACCTTCGTGTCATCGGCAAACTTACCAACCCATCCCTCCGCTTCCTCATCCAGGTCATTTATGAAAATGACAAACAGCAAGGGTCCCAGAACAGATCCCTGGGGCACACCACTGGTGACCGACCTCCATTTAGAAAAAGACCCATCTATACCCACTCTCTGCCTCCTTTGGGCAAGCCAGTTCTGGATCCACCAGGCAGCAGCCCCTTGGACCCCATGCCCTCTCACTTTTTCTCGAAGCCTTGCATGGGGGACCTTATTGAACGCCTTGCTAAAATCCATATAAACCACATCTATCGCCTTCCCTTCGTCAATGTGTTTAGTCACATTTTCGAAGAATTCCACCAGGCTCGTAAGGCACGATCTGCCCTTGACAAAGCCATGCTGAGTATTCTTGAGCATACTAAACCTCTCTAAATGCTCATACATCCTGTCCCTCAGGATCTTCTCCATCTGTTTACCAACCACTGAGGTTAGACTCACCGGTTGGTAATTACCTGTGCTATCCCTATTCCCCTTCTTGAAAATAGGAACCACATCCGCAATCCTCCAATCCTCTGGCACCTCTCCCGTCTCCATCGACGATGCAAAGATCATCGCCAGAGGCTCTGCAATCTCTTCCCTCGCCTCCCACAGTAACCTGGGGTACATCCCAACCGGACCCAACTCTCTGCTTCCTGTTCGATAGCCAATCCCCAATCCACGCTCACACCCTACCCCAACTCCATGTGCCCCAATCTTCTGCAGCAACCTTTTGTGAGGCACCTTATCGAATGCCTTTTGGAAATCCATATACACCACATCTACCGGTTCCCCTCTGTCAACTGCACTAGTCACATCTTCATAAAAATCCAGTAAGTTCGTCAAACACGACTTTCCTCTCATGAATCCATGCTGCGTCTGCTTGATGGAACCATTCTTATCCAGATGGCCTGCTATTTCTTCTTTAATGATGGATTCCAGCATTTTCCCAACTACAGACGTTAAGCTAACCGGCCTGTACTTACCCGCCTTTTGTCTACTTCCTTTTTTAAACAGCGGCGTAACAGTAGCCATTTTCCAATCAGCTGGCATTACCCCAGAGTCCAGTGAATTTTGATAAATAACCACTAACGCATCCGCTATTACCTCTGACATTTCTTTCAGTACCCTGGGATGCATTCCATCCGGGCCCGGGGACTTGTCCACCTTCAGTCCCGTTAGTCTACCAAGCACTGCCTCTAGAACATAGAACAGTACAGCACAGAACAGGCCCTTCGGCCCACGATGTTGTGCCGAGCTTTATCTGAAACCAAGATCAAGCTATCCCACTCCCTATCATCCTGGTGTGCTCCATGTGCCTATCCAATAACCGCTTAAATGTTCCTAAAGTGTCTGACTCCACTATCACTGCAGGCAGTCCATTCCACACCCCAACCACTCTCTGCGTAAAGAACCTACCTCTGATATCCTTCCGATATCTCCCACCACGAACCCTATAGTTACGCCCCCTTGTAATAGCTCCATCCTCCCGAGGAAATAGTCTTTGAACGTTCACTCTATCTATCCCCTTCATCATTTTATAAACCTCTATTAAGTCTCCCCTCAGCCTCCTCCGCTCCAGAGAGAACAGCCCTAGCTCCTTCAACCTTTCCTCATAAGACCTACCCTGTCTAGTAACAATAATTGTATTGAGCGCCTCTCCTCCTACCAACACTCGATCGTTAATATTCGGTAAACTATTTGTGTCTTCCACCGTGAAGACCGACACAAAAAACCTATTTAAAGTCTCAGCCATTTCCTCGTTTTCCACTATTAAATCCCCCCTCTCGTCCTCCAAGGGTCCAACATTCACTCGAGCCACTCTATTCCTTTTTATATATTTGTAAAAACTTTTACTATTATTTTTTATGTTTAGAGCTAGTTTAGTTTCATAATCTATCTTTCTTAGTCATTCTTTGTTGTTTTTTAAAGCTTTCCCAATCTTCTAAGTCTCCACTATTTTTGGCCACTCTGTACGCATAGGTTTTTAATTTAATACTCTCCTTTATTTCCTTCGTTATCTACGGCTGGCTATGCCTTTTCTTACAGTCCTTCTTAATCACCGGAATATATTTTTGCTGAGTACTGAAAAAGATCTCCTTAAAAGTCCTCCATTGTTCCTCAGCTGTCCTACCTGCCAGTCTGCTCTCCCAGTCCACCCTAGCCAATTCAGCCCTCATCCTATCGTACTCCCCTCTGTTCAAGCAGAGGACATTGGTTTGGGACCCTACTTTCTCCCCCTCCATCTGCACCAGAAATCGACCATATTGTGATCATTCGACCCAAGAGGGTCCTTCACAAGAAGATCCTTAATTCTACCTGTCTCGTTACACATTACCAGATCTAAGATAACTCGTTCCCTCGTAGGTTCTGTAACATACTGTTCAAGGAAACTATCCTGACAGCATTCTAAGAACTCATCCTCCATCCCACCACGAACAACTTGAGTCGACCAATCAATATGCAGGTTAAAATCCCCCATGATTATTGCCGTTCCGTTTTTGCACGCATCCATTATTTGTTTGTTTATAGCCCTCCCCACCTCAACATTATTTTTATTATTATTATATTCTTATCCATTGTCTACATGGACTTCAGAAAGGCCTTTGACAAGGTCCCTCATGGCAGACTGGTGCAGAAGGTGAAGTCACATGGGATCAGAGGTGAGCTGGCAAGGTGGATACAGAACTGGCTCGGTCAAAGAAGACAGAGGGTAGCAGTGAAGGGTGCGTTTCTGAATGGAGGGTTGTGACAAGTGGTGTTCCTCAGGGATCAGTGCTGGAACCTTTGCTGTCCCATATCATATAAATGATTTGGAGGAAAATGTAACTGGTTTGATTAGTAAGTTTGCGGACAATACAAAGGTTGGTGGATTTGTGGATAGCGATGAGGACCATCAGAGGATACAGCAAGATATAGATCAGTTGGAGACTTGGGCGGAGAGATGGCAGATGGAGTTTAATTCTGACAAATGTGAGGTAATGCATTTTGGAAGGTCTAATACAGATAAGAAATATACAGCAAATGGCAGAACCCTTAAGATAGGCAGAGGAATCTGGATGTACAGGTACACAGGTCACTGAAAGTGGCCACACAGGTGGAGAAGGCAGTCAAGAAGGCATACGGCATGCTTGCCTTCATCGGTCCGGGCATTGAGTTTAAAAATTGGCAAGTCATGTTGCAGCTTTATAGAACCTTATTTAGGCCGCACTTGGAATATAGTGTTCAATTCTGGTCGCCACACTACCAGAAGGATGTGGAGGCTTTGGAGAGGGTACAGAAAAGATTTACCAGGATGTTGCCTGGTATGGAGGGCATTAGCTATGAGGAGAGGTTAGAGAAACTTTGTTTGTTCTCACTGGAACGACGGAGGTTGAGGGGAGACCTGATAGAAGCCTACAAGATTATGAGAGACATGGACAGAGTGGATAGTCAGAAGCTTTTTCCCAGGGTGGAAGACTCAATTACTAGGGGACATAGGTTTAAGGTGCGAGGGGCAAGGTTTAAAGGAGATGTACAAGGCAAGCATTTTACACAGAGGGTGGTGGATGCCTGGAACTCGCTGCTGGGGGAGGTAGTGGAAGCAGCTACAATCGTGAGTTTTAAGGGGCGTCTTGACAGTTACATGAATAGGATGGGAATAGAGGGATATGGTCCCCGGAAGAATAAGGGGTTTTAGTTCAGTCAGGCAGCATGGTCGGTGCAGGCTTGGAGGGCCGAAGGACCTGTTCCTGCGCTGTAATTTTCTTTGTTATCCAAACATGTGGATTAATAAAAGTCTTCATGTGGATTTGTTAAAGGTAAATTGTATTTGATTAACTTCTGCTTTAGCTCTGTCAGACAGAGTTAGAATGTCAGGGATGTCAGCAAGCTGGAGGTAGGCAGGTCAGGAGGAGTCGGGGATCAGGGGATGATTGGAAGATCGAGGGGCGGGGGGTGCGGGGGTGGGCAGTTGTGGAGGTGGGGCGGTTGTGGGGTGGGGAGGTGTGGGGGTGGAAGGGGGTTAGGTGGGGGAGGTGCGGGTGCGGGAGGGTGCAGGGGTGGGGGGGTTGTGGGGGTGGAGGGTGTGAGAGGCAGGGGTTGTGGGGGTGGGGTTGCGGGGGCGGGGGGGATGCAGGTGGGTGGGTGCGGGGGGGATTGTGGGGGTGGGGGTGGGTGGGTGTGGGGGTGTGGGGGGTTTGTGGATGTGGGGCAGTGCAGGGGGCGGGGGGTTGTGGGGGTGCGGGGGGGTGTGGGGGCGGGGGTTGCGGGTGTAGGGGGGTGTGGGTGCGGGGGGCTGGGGGGGTTGTGGGGGTGGAGGGGTTGGGGGGGTGCGTTGGGAAGGGGTGGGGGAGGTGCGGGTGTGGGAGGGTGCAGGGGCGGGGGGGTTGTGGGGGTGGAGGGTGTGAGGGGTAGGGGTTGTGGGGCTGGGGTTGCGGGGGGTGGGGTTGCGGAGGCAGGGGGATGCGGGTGGGTGGGTGTGGGGGTGTGGAGGGGATTGTGGGGGTGGGTGGGTGCGGGGGTGTGGGGGGTTTGTGGGGGTGGGGCCGTCCAGGGGCGGGGGGTTGTGGGGATGCGGGGGGGTGCGGGGGCGGGGAGTGTGGGTGGGGGGGTGCGGGAGCGGTGGTGTGTGAGAGTGGGGGGTGTGGGTGCGGGGGGCTGGGGGGGTTGTGGGGGTTGGGGGGTGCGGGGGTCAGGGTGGGTGTGTGGGGGGGGCGGTGCGGTGCGGGGGTGGGGGCTCAATTTTTTATTCACCAAAGAATTAAACTAGAATTTTTCTGTCTACCATTTCCTGAGGACCTATCTTGGAAATAAAATAGGAACTTCCCAAAACGTCTATCTCAGGGTTCTGGGAGCAGGGAAAATCTCCCCTCGGAAGGTCAAATTCCCGAGACAATCCGCAAGGAGTCAGTGAATCAGCATTCTCGCCCAAGACACATCCCTGCTCATTCGTCCTGTCTCCAACTATCTGGAGACTGGCGGATCTGGAGAAGGGGAAGAGGGACTTATATCACAAGCAAAGAGAGAATTTGAGAATACACGGCAGTCAACATCAAGTCATGTAAATAATAGGCAGGCAAGACAGAAAGCGGTGAAGTGGGACAAAAGAAATGCTGGAAAATCTCAGCAGATCTGAACAGTATCTGTGGAGAGGAAACAGATGCAACATTTCGAGTCTGGAGTGAGTTTTCTCATGTTCAGGACATTGATTTTGATGTAAAACACAAACCTACCAGTTTCCACAGGGGACTGCGACCCTGTCTCCTGGCTGATATTCCACAGTGTGGTTTGAACTGGGGAGTCCACAGCGACATTCCGACACTGGCACACAGTGGGAATCCTGTAGCAACTGACCCTTGGGACATCGGCATCCTGCAGGAAGTTATCAAAGGTCAGACAGGCAGAAAAGAACATAATAAAGTAGGAGTAGGCCATTCAGCCCATTGAGTCTGAGCTAGCAGAGTCACATTGCAGGGTTCCATTTACAGTTTTGTAAGGTACAGAGCAAAAACGAGCAGCTCAGAACGGATGGTTCAGGGCGGTTAAAGCACTGATATCGAGAACAAAAGAATTGGAACAAAGTTGCTGTAATTCAGAACTCATGAGCCACCAGCAGATGGCACTCTCTGTCAGTAAGAAGTCTCTGAACACCAGGTTAAAGTCCAACAGGCTTATTTGGCAGCACGAGCTTTCGGAGCGCTGCCCCTTCTTCAGGTGAGTGGGAGTTCTGTTCACAAACAGGGCATATAAAGACACAAACTCAATTTACAAGATAATGGTTGGAATGCGAGTCTTTACAGGTAATCAAGTCATAAAGGTACAGACAATGTGAGTGGAGAGAGCGTTAAGCACAGGTTAAAGAGATGTGTATTGTC
Source organism: Mustelus asterias (assembly GCF_964213995.1). Taxonomy (NCBI): domain Eukaryota; kingdom Metazoa; phylum Chordata; class Chondrichthyes; order Carcharhiniformes; family Triakidae; genus Mustelus; species Mustelus asterias. The sequence continues at coordinate 148,164 of NW_027590199.1, forward strand.
TCCAGCCAGGACAGTTAGTGAGATTTTGCAAGTCCAGGCAAGTCGTGGGGGTTACAGATAGTGTGACATGAACCCAACATCCCGGTTGAGGCCGTCCTCATGTGTGCGGAACTTGGCTATCAGTCTCTGCTCAGCGACTCTGCGCTGTCGTGTGTCATGAAGGCCGCCTTGGAGAACGCTTACCCGAAGATCAGAAGCTGAATGCCCATGACCGCTGAAGTGTGAACACCGCTCGATAACCACCAAACAGGAGTGTTCCCTTCCAGTCGGGGAACACTTCAGCCTCTGATCTTCGGGTAAGCGTTCTCCAAGGCGGCCTTCACGACACATGACAACGCAGAATCACTGAGCAGAAACTGATAGCCAAGTCCCGCACACATGAGGACGGCCTCAACCGGGATCTTGGGTTCATGTCACACTATCTGTAACCCCCATGACTTGCCTGGGCTTGCAGAGTCTCACTAACTGTCCTGGCTGGAGACAATACACATCTCTTTAACCTGTGCTTAACCCTCTCTCCACTCACATTGTCTGTACCTTTAAGACTTGATTACCTGTGGAGACTCGCATTCCAACCATTATCTTGTAAATTGAGTTTGTGTCTTTATATGCCCTGTTTGTGAACACAACTCCTCACTCACCTGACGAAGGAGCAGCGCTCCGAAAGCTCGTGCTGCCAAATAAACCTGTTAGACTTTAACCTGGTGTTGTGAGACTTCTTACTGTGCTTACCCCAGTCCAACGCCAGCATCTCCACATCATGACTCTCTATCAGCACAGGTCCCAGAGGGGTTCCAGTCTCCTGAAGTCTGCCTATCACAATCTCAATCAGCTGTGGTTAATGTAGTTATTTGAAGGTTCCATACCGGGTTTGCATATTCCCTGCAGACACTGTACATGGTCCCACAGGTCAGTACAAGTCCTTGGACAGTGATTCGCACATGACACAAACTCTTTTCCTCGGTCTTCACAGAGTTCGCCTGCAAATGAACATCAGTTGGTAAGTATATACTCATTATCACATCAGGTATGCAGCAGTGGTAGCAAAGCAGGAGGAGATAATTCCTCTCAATAACGACACCCCATTTACAAAATCAGCACATGGAGACTCAGGGATATCGTGTTGAGAAGTCCCAGGACAGATGCAGCACGGGGTTAGATACAGAGTAAAGCTCCCTCTACACTGTCCCCATTAAACACTCCCAGGACAGGTACAGCACGGGGTTAGATACAGAGTAAAGCTCCCTCTACACTGTCCCTCATCAAACACTCCCAGGACAGGTACAGGATGGGGTTAGATATAGACTAAAGCTCCCTCTACACTGTCCCCATTAAACACTCCCAGGACAGGTACAGCACGGGGTTAGATACAGAGTAAAGCTCCCTCTACACTGTCCTCCTCAAACACTCCCAGGACAGGTACAGCACAGGGTTAGATACAGAGTAAAGCTCCCACTACACTGTCCCCCATCAAACACTCCCAGGACAGGTACAGCACGGTGTTAGATACAGAGTAAAGTTCCCTCTACACTCCCTGACTCCCACTACACTCCCACTACACTGTCCCCATCAAACACTCCCTGACATTCGGGTCAATTTAGCATGGCCAATCAACACAACCCACTCATCTCTGGACAGTGGAATTTACATAAGAACAGGGATGTCAGAAGTTACAGAGGGACATAGATAGAATGCAAGATTGGGCGGAGAAGTGGCAGATGGACTTCAACCCAGATAAATGCGTAGTGGTCCATTTTGGCAGGTCGAATGGGATGAAGGAGTACAATATAAAGGGAAAGACTCTCAGTACGGTAGAGGATCAGAAGGACCTTGGGGTCCGGGTCCATAGGACTCTAAAATCGGCCCCGCAGGTGGAGGAGGTGGTTAAGAAGGCGTATGGTGTGCTGGCCTTTATCAATCGAGGGATTGAGTTTAGAAGTCCGGGGATAATGATGCAGCTATATAAGACCCTCGTCAGACCCCGCTTGGAGTACTGTGCTCAGTTCTGATCGCCTCATTACAAGAAGGATGTGGAAAAGATTGAAAGGGTGCAGAGGTGATTTACAAGGATGTTGCCTGGATTGAGTGGCATGCCTTATGAGGATAGGCTGAAGGAGCTCGGTCTTTTCTCCTTGGAGAGACGAAGGATGAGAGGAGACCTAATAGAGGTATATAAGATGTTGAGAGGCATAGATCGGGTGGACTCTCAGAGGCTTTTTCCCAGGGTGGAAATGGCTGCTACGAGAGGACACAGGTTTAAGGTGCTGGGGGGTAGGTCCAGGGGAAATGTTCAGGGGAAGTTTTTCACACAGAGGGTGGTGGACGAGTGGAATCGGCTGCCGTCAGTGGTGGTGGAGGCGAACTCAATCGGGTCTTTTAAGAGACTCCTGGATGAGTACATGGGACTTAATAGGATGGAGGGTTATAGGTAGGCCTAAAAGGTAGGGATGTGTTCGGCACAACTTGTGGGGCCGAAGGGCCTGTTTTGTGCTGTAGTTTTCTATGTTTAGCCTAAAGGAGATAGAGTTATGATCGCTATCCCCAAGATGCTCTCCCACTGAGAGATCTGACACCTGTCCAGGTTCATTGGTCAATATCAGATCAAGTACAGCCTCTCCTCTTGCAGGCTTGTACACATGCTGTGTCAGAAAACCCTCCTGAACACACCTAACAAACTCTTCCCCATCCAATCCCCTTACCCGAGGGATATTCCAATCTATGTTTAGGAAATTAAAGTCTCCCATCACAACAACTCTGCTATTACTGCATCTCTCCAGGATCTGTTTCCCAATCTGCTCCTCCACCTCCCTGTTACTATTGGGTGGCCTATAGAAAACACCCAGCAAAGTGACCGGCCCCTTCCCACTCTGAACTTCCACCCACAGAGACTCGGTGGACAATCCCTCCACAGCATACACGTTCTCTGCAGCTGTGACACTATTCCTGATCAGCAGTGCCACTCCACCCCCTCTCTTGCCTCCCTCCCTGTCCTTCCTGAAACATCTGAATCTCGGCACCTGGAGTATCCAGTCCTGTCCCTGAGACATCCAAGTCTCCGTAATGGCCACCACATCATACTTCCAGGCATCGATCCATGCTCTGAGCTCATCCCCTTAAGGTTATGAAAGGCATAGATAGGGTGAATGGTGGGAAGCTTTTTCCCAGGTCGGTGGTGACGTTCACGAGGGGTCATAGGTTCAAGGTGAGTGGGGGGAGGTTTAACACGGATATCAGAAGTACGTATTTGACACAGAGGGTGGTGGGGGCCTGGAATACGCTGCCGGGCAAGGTGGTGGAGGCGGACACACTGGGAATGTTTAAGACTTATCTAGATAGCCATATGAACGGAGTGGGAATGGAGGGATACAAAAGAATGGTCTAGTTTGGACCAGGGAGCGGCGTAGGCTTGGAGGGCTGAAGGGCCTGTTCCTGTGCTGTATTGTTCTTTGTTCTTTGTTAAATCTTTTCTGTACCCTCTCCAAAGCCTCCACATTCTTTTGGTGGTGTGGCAACCAGAACTGAACACTATATTCCAAGTGTGTCCTAACTAAGGTTCTATAAAGAACAAACAAAACAAAGAACAGTACAGCACAGGAAACAGGCCCTTTTGCCCTCCAAGCCTGTGCCACTCATTGGTCCATCTCGACCATTCGTTTGTATCCCTCCATTCCCAGACTGCTCATGTGACTATCCAGGTAAGTCGTAAACGATGTCAGCGTGCCTGCCTCCACCACCCTACTTGGCAGCGCATTCCAGGCCCCCACCACTCTCTGTGTAAAAAAACGTCCCTCTCACATCTGAGTTATACCTTGCCTCTCTCACCTTGAGCCCGTGACCCCTCGTGATCGTCACCTCCGACCTGGGAAAAAGCTTTCCACTGTTCACCCTATCTATACCCTTCATAATTTTGTACACCTCTATTAGGTCTCCCCTCATTCTCCGTCTTTCCAGGGAGAACAAGCCCAGTTTACCCAATCTCTCCTCATAGCTAAGACCCTCCATACCAGGCAACATCCTGGTAAACCTTCTCTGCACTCTCTCTAACGGCTCCACGTCCTTCTGGTAGTGCGGCGACCAGAACTGGATGCAGTACTCCAAATGTGGCCTAACCAGCATTATATACAGCTGCAACATCAGACTCCAGCTTTTATACTCTATACCCTGTCCTATAAAGGCAAGCATACCATATGCCTTCTTCACCACCCTCTCCACCTGTGCTGCCACCTTCAAGGATTTGTGGACTTGCACACCTAGGTCCCTCTGTGTTTCTATACTCCTGATGACTCTGCCATTTATTGTATAACTCCTCCCTACATTATTTCTTCCAAAATGCATCACTTCGCATTTATCCGGATTAAACTCCATCTGCCACCTCTCCGCCCAATTTTCCAGCCTATCTATATCCTGCTGTATTGTACGACAATGCTCTTCGCTATCCGCAATTCCAGCCATCTTCGTGTCATCCGCAAACTTGTTGATAACACCAGTTACACTTTCTTCCAAATCATTTATATATATCACAAATAGCAGAGGTCCCAGTACAGAGCCCTGCGGAACACCACTGGTCACAGACCTCCAGCCGGAAAAAGACCCTTCGACTGTTACCCTCTGTCTCCTGTGGCCAAGCCAGTTTTCTACCCATCTAGCCACCTCTCCTTGTATCCCATGAGCCTTAACCTTCTTAATCATCCTGCCATGTGGGACTTTGTCAAATGCCTTACTGAAATCCATACAGACATCCACGGCCCTTCCTTTGTCAACCGTTTTTGTCACTTCCTCAAAAAACTCCATCAAATTTGTAAGGCACGACCTCCCTTTTACAAAACCATGCTGTCTGTCACTGATGAGATTGTTCCGTTCTAAATGCACATACATCCTGTCTCTAAGAATCCTCTCCAACAACTTCCCTACCACAGACGTCAAGCTCACTGGCCTATAATTTCCTGGGTTATCCCTGCTACCCTTCTTAAATAACGGTACCACATTCACTATCCTCCAATCCTCAGGGACCTCACCTGTGAGCAATGAAGTTGCAACATGACTTGCCAATTTTTAAACTCAATGCCCCGGCCAATGAAGACAAGCATGTCATATGCCTTCTTGACTACCTTCTCCACCTGCGTTGCCACTTTCAGTGACCTGTGTACCTGTACACCCAGATCCCTCTGCGTATCAATACTCTTCAGGGTTCTGCCATTGACTGTATAAATTTACTGTATACTTCCTGAAAAGTCAATGCAAGCCGAATCTTTGAATATTCTTCAGGCAGAGCTAGATTCTTGATTAATGAGGGGGGGTGAAAGGTTATCAGGGGTGGAAGGTTATCGGGGATGAAAGGTTATCGGGGGTAGGAACCTTTCAGGGGCGTCTTGACAAATACATGAATAGGATGGGAATAGAAGGATATGGTCCCTGGAAGGGTAGGGGGGTTTAGTTCAGTTGGGCAGCATGGTCGGTGCAGGCTTAGAGCGCCGAAGGGCCTGTTCCTGTGCTGTAATTTTCTTTGTTCTTTGAATGTGCAGTTGATGCTATAATCAGACCAGCCATGATCTTTTTGAATGGCAGAGCAGGTTGGAGGGGCCAAGTGGCCTCCTCCTAATTTGTTTGTTCATTTGTGGAATCTTTCCATTTTGAACAAAGAACAAAGAAAATTACAGCAGAGGAACAGGTCCTTCGGCCCTTCAAGCCTGCATCGACCATGCTGCCCGACTGAACGAAAACCCCCTACCCTTCCGGGGACCATATCCCTCTATTCCCATCCTATTCATGTATTTGTCAAGACGCCCCTTAAAAGTCGCTATTGTATCTGCTTCCAGTACCTCCCCCAACAGCGGGTTCCAGGCACCCACCACCCTCTGTATAAAATATCTGCCTCGTACATCTCCTTTAAACCTTGCTCCTCACACCTTAAACCTGTGCCCCCCTGGTAATTGACTCTTCCACCCTGGAAAAGAAACCCAGGGTGGAAGAACCTGTTTTTCCCCCTTTTCCATCATTCTGGAACAACCGATATCCAGGAATGTTAAATACTTGGTCTTGCTTTAGACATATCATAATCCTGGTGATAACTTGTGCAGCCGACCAACCCTTTACTTACACCGCAGTCACTGATGTGCATAAATGTCAGAATACTCAATAATTTACTATTTATTCTCAAGTCCAGCACCTGGGCACATGGCAGTGTTGCAGCTTTCTGATTGGAACCTGGGTCCTTTGCATCTCACAATGTCCTGTAGATGGGGAAGAGTTCGTTCTCTAATGCGAAAGCCACCACTACAGGGCTCGCGGCACGGACTCCACACACCCCACACGCTCCAGGAACAGTCATCTGGAAGAAAGAGAGGTAGAACATATTCACACCTGATGGAAGATGTCAGGAAACAAAGGGATACTGTAAGCAGCAAAGTAAGAAAATAATTCAAATAATCTTCTGAGGGACCAGGGAGAGTAAATGAGGCAATTTCCTTTGTTTTGTTGAAAAGTGTAGTAACGGGACTGACACATTGAAAAGCAAGGGTCAAGTCAGACAGATAATTGGTGCAACTCCAAGTGCAAAAGCCCAGAGCTATCGGGAATGCGGAATCGGGAATGCTGAATCGGGAATGGTGAAAAACCACGGGAAGAAAGGAGAAAATACAGGATTATTTTGAGTGGGATGAGAGTTTGGAGATGTCAATCAGATAGAGATATCTGGATCGGGGGAAACAGTAAAGAAACTCATTAATCTTCATGAAAGCATCATTTTGAAAAGAAAGTAAACTTTTTAATCAGAACATACTTCAATTCAGACAATAAAAGATTTATTCCAAAATCTAACTTTTTAAAATTTATTTTATGGGATGTGGGTGTCGCTTGCTCGCCCCAGCATTTATTGCCCATCCCTCATTGCCCTCCGTTTCAGAGTCAACCACATTGCTGTGGCTCTGGAGTCACTTGTAGGCCAGACTGGGTAAAGGACGGCAGATTTCCTTCTCTAAAGTATCTTGGTGAACCAGATGGGTTTTTACAACAAAACAAAGAACAAAGAAAATTACAGCACAGGAACAGGCCCTTCGGCCCTCCAAGCCTGCACCGACCACACTGCCTGACTGAAATAAAGCCCCCTACCCTCCCAGGGACCATATCCCTCTATTCCCATCCTATTCATGTATTTGTCAAGATGCCCCTTAAAAGTCACTATTGTATCTGCTTCCACTACCTCTCCCGGCAGCGAGTTCCAGACATCCACCACCCTCTGTGTAAAAAACATGCCTTGTACATCTCCTTTAAAGCTTGCCCCTCTCACCTTAAACCTGTGCCCCCAAGTAATTGACTGTTCCACTCTGTGAAAAAGCTTCTGACTATCCACTCTGTCCATGCCCCTCAATCGACATTGGTTTCATGGCCATCATTACACTTTTAATTCCAGATTCTTACTGAATTCAAAGTTCACCATCTGCCATGGTGGGATTCATAAGAACGTAAGAACTAGGAGCAGGAGTAGGCCATTTGGCCCCTCGAGCGCCTGCTCCGCCATTCAATAAGATCATGGCTGATCTTTTCGTTCACTCAGCTCCACTTACCCGCCCGCTCACCATAACCCTTAATTCCTTTACTGTTCAAAAATTTATCTATCCTTGCCTTAAAAACATTCAATGAGGTAGCCTCAACTGCTTCACTGGGCAGGGAATTCCACAGATTCACAACCCTTTGGGTGAAGAAGATCCTCCTCAACTCAGTCCTAAATCTGCTTTCCCTTATTTTGAGGCTATGCCCCCTAGTTCTAGTTTCACCCGCCAGTGGAAACAACTTCCCTGCTTCTACCTTATCTATTCCCTTCATAATCTTATATGTTTCTATAAGATCTCCCCTCATTCTTCTGAATTCCAATAAGTATAGGCCCAGTCTACTCAGTCTCTCCTCATAAGCCAACCCTCTCAACTCCGGAATCAACCAAGTGAATCTTCTCTGCACCCCCTCCAGTGCCAATATATCCTTTCTCAAGTAAGGAGACCAAAACTGTACACAGTACTCCAGGTGTGGCCTCACCAGCACCTTATACAGCTGCAACATAATCTCGCTGTTTTTAAACTCCATCCCTCTCACAATGAAGGACAAAATTCCATTTGCCTTCTTAATTACCTGCTGCTCCTGCAAATCAACTCTGTGAGATTCCTGCACAAGGACACCCAGATCCCTCTGCACAGCAGCATGCTGCAATTTTTTACCATTTACCACTGGACGCAGGTGAGGTCCCAGAAGATTGAAGGATAGCTAATGTGGTTCCGTTATTTAAGAAGGGTAGGAAGGATAACCCGGGTAATTATAGGCCGGTGAGCTTGACGTCCGTGGTGGGCAAGTTGTTGGAGAAGATTCTTAGAGATAGGATGTATGCGCATTTAGAAAGGACTATTTCCTCGGGTGGATGGAGCTATTACAAGGGGGCATAACTATAGGGTTCGTGGTGGGAGATACAGGAAGGATATCAGAGGTAGGTTCTTTACGCAGAGAGTGGTTGGGGTGTGGAATGGACTGCCTGCAGTGATAGTGGAGTCAAACACTTTAGGAACATTTAAGCGGTTATTGGATCGGCACATGGAGCACACCAGGATGATAGGGAGTGGGATAGCTTGATCTTGGTTTCAGATAAAGCTCGGCACAACATCGTGGGCCGAAGGGCCTGTTCTGTGCTGTACTGTTCTATGTTCTATAAACTCATTAACAATAGTCAGCATGGTTTTGTGAGAGGGAGGTCATGCCTCACTAACCTGGTGGAGTTTTTTGAAGAAGTGACCAGATTGGTTGACGAGGGAAGGGCCGTGGATGTCGTCTATATGGACTTTAGTAAAGCGTTTGACAAAGTCCCTCATGGTAGGCTGGTGAAAAAGGTTGGATCTCATGGGATAAAGGGGGAGGTGGCTAGATGGGTGGAGAACTGGCTTGGTCACAGAAGACAGAGGGTGGTAGTGGAAGGGTCTTTTTCCGACTGGAGGCCTGTGACTAGTGGTGTTCCGCAGGGCTCTGTATTGGGACCTCTGCTGTTTGTGATTTATAGAAATGATCTGGAAGAAGGTGTAACTGGGGTGATCAGTAAGTTTGCGGACAACACAAAATTGGCAGGACTTGCAGATAGTGAGGAGCATTGTCAGAAGCTACAGAAGGATATAGATAGGCTGGAAATTTGGGCAAAGAAATGGCAGATGGAGTTCAATCCTGATGAATGCGAAGTGATGCATTTTGGTAGAAATAATGTAGGGAAGAGCTATACGATAAATGGCAGAAACATAAAGGGTGTAGATACGCAGAGGGACCTGGGTGTGCAAGTCCACGGATCCTTGAAGGTGACGTCACAGGTGGAGAAGCTGGTGAAGAAGGCATATGGCATGCTTGCCTTTATAGGACGGGGCATAGAGTATAAAAGTTGGGGTCTGATGTTGCAGATGTATAGAACGTTGGTTCGGCCGCATTTGGAATACTGCGTCCAGTTCTGGTCGCCACACTACCAGAAGGACGTGGAGGCTTTGGAGAGAGTACAGAGGAGGTTTACCAGGATGTTGCCTGGTATGGAGGGGCTTAGTTATGAGGAGAGATTGGGTAAACTGGGGTTGTTCTCCCTGGAAAGACGGAGGATGAGCGGAGACTTAATAGAGGTGTATAAAATTACGAAAGGCATAGATAGGGTGAACGGTGGGAAGCTTTTCCCCAGGTCGGTGGTGACGTTCACGAGGGGTCATAGGTTCAAGGTGAAGGGGGGGAGGTTTAACACAGATATCAGAAGGACATATGATACACAGAGGGTGGTGGGGGCCTGGAATGCGCTGCCAGGCAAGGTGGTGGAGGCGGACACACTGGGGACGTTTCAGACTTATCTAGACAGCCACATGAACGGAGTGGGAATGGAGGGATACAAAAGAATGGTCTCGTTTGGACCAGGGAGCGGCACGGGCTTGGAGGGCCGAAGGGCCTGTTCCCGTGCTGTATTGTTCTTTGTTCTTTGTTGTTCTTAAATAACAGTCCATTTTGCTGCTATTCCTATCAAAATGGATGACCTGACATTTACCAACCTTGTACTCCATCTGCCAGACCCTCGCCCCCTCACTTAGACTATCTATATCCCTTTGCAGACTTTCAGCGTCCTCTGCACACTTTGCTCTTCTTCCTATCTTAGTATCATCTGCGATTCGAACCGGATTCCCAGAGAATCATAGAATCCTACAGTACAGAAGGTGGCCATTCGGCTCATTGAGTCTGCACCGACCACAATCCCACCCAGGCCCTATCCTCATAATCTCACTTGTCTACCCTACAAATCTCCCCCACACTGAGGGGCTATTTAGCATGACCAATCAATCTAACCTGCACATCTTTGGAGTGTGGGTGGAAACCAGAGCACCCGGAGGAAACCCACACAGACACGGGGAGAATGGGCAAACTCCACACAGATAGTGACCCAAGCTGGAATTGAACCCGGGTCCCTGGCGCTGTGAGGCAGCAGTACTAATCACTGTGCCACCGTGCTGCCCCAGAGCATTACCCCGGGTATCTGGATTCTAGCCGAGTAACAATGCCACTGCGCTCTTACCTCCCCTAATTGTATCAATATTCAGTTTGACCAAAGTTGAGAAAGAGCATTGTTACTCTGAGCCACATTATTGACGTCAGCCTCTTTATATGGTTCTGGCTACCAGGTCCACTCACTCAGCACAGTGGTTAGCACTGTGGATAGCTAATGTGGTCCCGTTATTTAAGAAGGGCAGGAAGGATAACCCGGGTAATTGTAGGCCGGTGAGCTTGACGTCCGTGGTGGGGAAGTTGTTGGAGAAGATTCTTAGAGATAGGATGTATGCGCATTTAGAAAGGAATGAACTCATTAACGATAGTCAGCATGATTTTGTGAGAGGGAGGTCATGCCTCACTAACCTGGTGGAGTTTTTTGAAGAAGTGACCAGAATGGTTGACGAGGGAAAGGCCGTGGATGTCGTCTATATGGACTTTAGTAAAGCGTTTGACAAAGTCCCTCATGGTGAAAAAGGTTGGATTTCATGGGATAAAGGGGGAGGTGGCTAGATGGGTGGAGAACTGGCTTGGTCACAGAAGACAGAGGGTGGTAGTGGAAGGGTCTTTTTCCGGCTGGAGGCCTGTGACTAGTGGTGTTCACAGTAAGAAGTTTAACAACACCAGGTTAAAGTCCAACAGGTTTATTTGGTAGCAAAAGCCACACAAGCTTTCGGAGCTCTAAGCCCCTTCTTCAGGTGAGTGGGAATTCTGTTCACAAACAGAGCTTATAAAGACACAGACTCAATTTACATGAATAATGGTTGGAATGCGAATACTTACAACTCATCAAGTGTTTCAGAAACAAAACAATGTGAATGGAGAGAGCATCAAGACAGGCTAAAAAGATGTGTATTGTCTCCAGACAAGACAGCCAGTGAAACTCTGCAGGTCCACGCAACTGTGGGAGTTACAAATAGTGTGACATGAACCCAATATCCCGGTTGAGGCCGTCCTCGTGTGTGCGGAACTTGGCTATCAGTTTCTGCTCAGCGACTCTGCGCCGTCGTGTGTCGCGAAGGCCGCCTTGGAGAACGCTTACCCGAATATCAGAGGCCGAATGCCCGTGACCGCTGAAGTGCTCCCCAACAGGAAGAGAACAGTCTTGCCTGGTGATTGTCGAGCGGTGTTCATTCATCCGTTGTCGCAGCGTCTGCATAGTTTCCCCAATGTACCATGCCTCGGGACATCCTTTCCTGCAGCGTATCAGGTAGACAACGTTGGCCGAATTGCAAGAGTATGTACCGTGTACCTGGTGGATGGTGTTCTCACGTGAGATGATGGCATCTGTGTCGATGATCCGGCACGTCTTGCAGAGGTTGCTGTGGCAGGGTTGTGTGGTGTCATGGTCACTGTTCTCCTGAAGGCTGGGTAGTTTGCTGCGGACAATGGTCTGTTTGAGGTTGTGCGGTTGTTTGAAGGCAAGAAGTGGGGGTGTGGGGATGGCCTTGGCGAGATGTTCGTCTTCATCAATGACATGTTGAAAGCTCCGGAGGAGATGCCGTAGCTTCTCCGCTCCGGGGAAGTACTGGACAACGAAGGGTACTCTGTCCACCGTGTCCCGTGTTTGTCTTCTGAGGAGGTCGGTGCGGTTTTTCGCTGTGGCGCGTTGTAACTGTTGATCAATGAGTCGAGCGCCATATCCTGTTCTTATGAGGGCATCTTTCAGCGTCTGGAGGTGTCTGTTGCGATCCTCCTCATCCGAGCAGATCCTGTGTATTCGGAGGGCTTGTCCATTGGGGATGGCTTCTTTAACGTGTTTAGGGTGGAAGCTGGAGAAGTGGAGCATCGTGAGGTTATCCGTGGGCTTGCGGTACAGTGAGGTGCTGAGGTGACCGTCCTTAATGGAGATGCGTGTGTCCAAGAATGCAACCGATTCCGGAGAGTAGTCTATGGTGAGCCTGATGGTGGGATGGAACTTGTTGATGTCATCATAGAGTTGTTTCGGTGAATGTTCACCATGAGTCCAAAGGAAGAAAATGTCATCGATGTATCTAGTGTATAGCATCGGTTGAAGGTCCCGTGCGGTGAAGAAGTCTTGTTCGAACCTGTGCATGAAGATGTTGGCATATTGAGGTGCGCATTTGGTCCCCATGGCTGTTCCGTGTGTCTGGATGAAGAACTGGTTGTTGACCATGACACCGCACAACACAGTTTTTTTTTTTTTAACTGGTCGGTGCAACATCGTGGGCCGAAGGGCCTGTTCTGCGCTGTAATGTTCTATGTTCTAACCCTGCCACAGCAACCTCTGCAAGACGTGCCGGATCATCGACACAGATGCCATCATCTCACGTGAGAACACCATCCACCAGGTACACGGTACATACTCTTGCAATTCGGCCAACGTTGTCTACCTGATACGCTGCAAGAAAGGATGTCCCGAGGCATGGTACATTGGGGAAACTATGCAGACGCTGCGACAACGGAAGAATGAACACCGCTCGACAATCACCAGGCAAGACTGTTCTCTTCCTGTTGGGGAGCACTTCAGCGGTCACGGGCATTCGGCCTCTGATATTCGGGTAAGCGTTCTCCAAGGCGGTCTTCGCGACACACGACAGCGCAGAGTCGCTGAGCAGAAACTGATAGCCAAGTTCCGCACACACGAGGACGGCCTCAACCGGGATATTGGGTTCATGTCACACTATTTGTAACTCCCACAGTTGCGTGGACCTGCAGAGTTTCACTGGCTGTCTTGTCTGGAGACAATACACATCTTTTTAGCCTGTCTTGATGCTCTCTCCATTCACATTGTTTTGTTTCTTAAAGACTTGATTAGTTGTAAGTATTCGCATTCCAACCATTATTCATGTAAATTGAGTCTGTGTCTTTATAAGCTCTGTTTGTGAACAGAATTCCCACTCACCTGAAGAAGGGGCTTAGAGCTCCGAAAGCTTGTGTGGCTTTTGCTACCAAATAAACCTGTTGGACTTTAACCTAGTGTTGTTAAACTTCTTACTGTGTTTACCCCAGTACAACGCCGGCATCTCCACATCATGACTAGTGGTGTTCCACAGGGCTCCGGATTGGGACCTCTGCTGTTTGTGATAACTGGGGTGATCAGTAAGTTTGCGGACAACACAAAATTGGCAGGACTTGCAGATAGTGAGGAGCATTGTCAGAGGCTACAGAAGGATATAGATAGGCTGGAAATTTGGGCAAAGAAATGGCAGATGGAGTTCAATCCTGATAAATGCGAAGTGATGCATTTTGGTAGAAATAATGTAGGGAAGAGCTATACGATAAATGGCAGAAACATAAAGGGTGTAGATACGCAGAGGGACCTGGGTGTGCAAGTCCACGGATCCTTGAAGGTGACGTCACAGGTGGAGAAGCTGGTGAAGAAGGCATATGGCATGCTTGCCTTTATAGGACGGGGCATAGAGTATAAAAGTTGGGGTCTGATGTTGCAGATGTATAGAACGTTGGTTCGGCCGCATTTGGAATACTGCGTCCAGTTCTGGTCGCCACACTACCAGAAGGACGTGGAGGCTTTGGAGAGAGTACAGAGGAGGTTTACCAGGATGTTGCTTGGTATGGAGGGGCTTAGTTATGAGGAGAGATTAGGTAAACTGGGGTTGTTCTCCCTGGAAAGACGGAGGATGAGCGGAGACTTAATAGAGGTGTATAAAATTACGAAAGGCATAGATAGGGTGAACGGTGGGAAGCTTTTCCCCAGGTCGGTGGTGACGTTCACGAGGGGTCATAGGTTCAAGGTGAAGGGGGGGAGGTTTAACACAGATATCAGAAGGACATATGTTACACAGAGGGTGGTGGGGGCCTGGAATGCGCTGCCAGGCAAGGTGGTGGAGGCGGACACACTGGGAACGTTTAAGACTTATCTAGACAGCCACATGAACAGAGTGGGAATGGAGGGATACAAAAGAATGGTCTAGTTTGGACCAGGGAGCGGCACGGGCTTGGAGGGCCGAAGGGCCTGTTCCTGTGCTGTATTGTTCTTTGTTCTTTGTTGTTCTTAAATAACAGTCCAATTTGCTGCTATTCCTATCAAAATGGATGACCTGACATTTACCAACCTTGTACTCCATCTGCCAGACCCTCGCCCCCTCACTTAGACTATCTATATCCCTTTGCAGACTTTCAGCGTCCTCTGCACACTTTGCTCTTCTTCCTATCTTAGTATCATCTGCGATTCGAACCGGATTCCCAGAGAATCATAGAATCCTACAGTACAGAAGGTGGCCATTCGGCTCATTGAGTCTGCACCGACCACAATCCCACCCAGGCCCTATCCTCATAATCTCACTTGTCTACCCTACAAATCTCCCCCACACTGAGGGGCTATTTAGCATGACCAATCAATCTAACCTGCACATCTTTGGAGTGTGGGTGGAAACCAGAGCACCCGGAGGAAACCCACACAGACACGGGGAGAATGGGCAAACTCCACACAGATAGTGACCCAAGCTGGAATTGAACCCGGGTCCCTGGCGCTGTGAGGCAGCAGTACTAATCACTGTGCCACCGTGCTGCCCCAGAGCATTACCCCGGGTATCTGGATTCTAGCCGAGTAACAATGCCACTGCGCTCTTACCTCCCCTAATTGTATCAATATTCAGTTTGACCAAAGTTGAGAAAGAGCATTGTTACTCTGAGCCACATTATTGACGTCAGCCTCTTTATATGGTTCTGGCTACCAGGTCCACTCACTCAGCACAGTGGTTAGCACTGTGGATAGCTAATGTGGTCCCGTTATTTAAGAAGGGCAGGAAGGATAACCCGGGTAATTGTAGGCCGGTGAGCTTGACGTCCGTGGTGGGGAAGTTGTTGGAGAAGATTCTTAGAGATAGGATGTATGCGCATTTAGAAAGGAATGAACTCATTAACGACAGTCAGCATGGTTTTGTGAGAGGGAGGTCATGCCTCACTAACCTGGTGGAGTTTTTTGAAGAAGTGACCAGAATGGTTGACGAGGGAAAGGCCGTGGATGTCGTCTATATGGACTTTAGTAAAGCGTTTGACAAAGTCCCTCATGGTAGGCTGGTGAAAAAGGTTGGATTTCATGGGATAAAGGGGGAGGTGGCTAGATGGGTGGAGAACTGGCTTGGTCACAGAAGACAGAGGGTGGTAGTGGAAGGGTCTTTTTCTGGCTGGAGGCCTGTGACTAGTGGTGTTCCACAGGGCTCCGTATTGGGACCTCTGCTGTTTGTGATTTATATAAATGATCTGGAAGAAGGTGTAACTAACAAAGAACAAAGAACAGTACAGCACAGGAAACAGGCCCTTCGGCCCTCCAAGCCTGTGCCGCTCCTTGGTCCAACTAGACCAATCGTTTGTATCCCTCCATTCCCAGGCTGCTCATGTGACTATCCAGGTAAGTCTTAAACGATGTCAGCGTGCCTGCCTCCACCACCCTACTTGGCAGCGCATTCCAGGCCCCCACCACCCTCTGTGTAAAAAAACGTCCCTCTGATGTCGGAGTTATACTTCGCCCCTCTCAGCTTGAGCCCGTGACCCCTCGTGATTGTCACCTCCGACCTGGGAAAAAGCTTCCCACTGTTCACCCTATCTATACCCTTCATAATCTTGTATACCTCTATTAGATCTCCCCTCATTCTCCGTCTTTCCAAGGAGAACAACCCCAGTCTACCCAATCTCTCCTCATAGCTAAGACCCTCCATACCAGGCAACATCCTGGTAAACCTTCTCTGCACTCTCTCCAATGCCTCCACGTCCTTCTGGTAGTGCGGCGACCAGAACTGGACGCAGTACTCCAAATGTGGCCTAACCAGCGTTCTATACAGCTGCATCATCAGACTCCAGCTTTTATACTCTATACCCCGTCCTATAAAGGCAAGCATACCATATGCCTTCTTCACCACCTTCTCCACCTGTGTTGCCACCTTCAAGGATTTGTGGACTTGCACACCTAGGTCCCTCTGTGTTTCTATACTCCTGATGACTCTGCCATTTATTGTATAACTCCTCCCTACATTATTTCTTCCAAAATGCATCACTTCGCATTTATCCGGATTAAATTCCATCTGCCACCTCTCCGCCCAATTTTCCAGCCTATCTATATCCTGCTGTATTGCCCGACAATGCTCTTCGCTATCCGCAATTCCAGCCATCTTCGTGTCATCCGCAAACTTGCTGATTACACCAGTTACACCTTCTTCCAAATCATTTATATATATCACAAATAGCAGAGGTCCTAGTACAGAGTCCTGCGGAACACCACTGGTCACAGACCTCCAGCCGGAAAAAGACCCTTCGACCACTACCCTCTGTCTCCTATGGCCAAGCCAGTTCTCCACCCATCGAGCCACTTCTCCTTGTATCCCATGAGCCTTAACCTTCTTAACCAACCTGCCATGTGGGACTTTGTCAAATGCCTTACTGAAACTGGGGTGATCAGTAAGTTTGCGGACAACACAAAATTGGCAGGACTTGCAGATAGTGAGGAGCATTGTCAGAAGCTACAGAAGGATATAGATAGGCTGGAAATTTGGGCAAAGAAATGGCAGATGGAGTTCAATCCTGATAAATGCGAAGTGATGCATTTTGGTAGAAATAATGTAGGGAGGAGCTATACGATAAATGGCAGAAACATAAAGGGTGTAGATACGCAGAGGGACCTGGGTGTGCAAGTCCACGGATCCTTGAAGGTGACGTCAGGTTTAAGGTGCTGGGGGGTAGGTACAGAGGAGATGTCAGGGGTAAGTTTTTCACTCAGAGGGTGGTGGGTGAGTGGAATCGGCTGACGTCGGTGGTGGTGGAGGCAAACTCGTTGGGGTCTTTTAAGAGACTTCTGGATGACTACATGGGATTTAATGGGATTGAGGGCTATAGATAGGCCTAGAGGTAGGGATATGATCAGCGCAACTTGTGGGCCGAAGGGCCTGTTTGTGCTGTGGCTTTCTATGTTCTATGTTCTATGTCACAGGTGGAGAAGGTGGTGAAGAAGGCATATGGCATGCTTGCCTTTATAGGACGGGGCATAGAGTATAAAAGTTGGGGTCTGATGTTGCAGATGTATAGAACGTTGGTTCGGCCGCATTTGGAATACTGCGTCCAGTTCTGGTCGCCACACTACCAGAAGGACGTGGAGGCTTTGGAGAGAGTACAGAGGAGGTTTACCAGGATGTTGCTTGGTATGGAGGGGCTTAGTTATGAGGAGAGATTGGGTAAACTGGGGTTGTACTCCCTGGAAAGACGGAGGATGAGGGGAGACTTAATAACGGTGTATAAAATTATGAAAGGCATAGATAGGGTGAACGGTGGGAAGCTTTTCCCCAGGTCGGTGGTGACGTTCACGAGGGGTCATAGGTTCAAGGTGAAGGGGGGGGAGGTTTAACACAGATATCAGAAGGACATATTTTACACAGAGGGTGGTGGGGGCCTGGAATGCGCTGCCAGGCAAGGTGGTGGAGGCGGACACACTGGGAACGTTTAAGACTTATCTAGTAAGATACTTTCTTGCTGGTAATGGCTTCAGGGATGGCAGTTCAGGCAGTATGCTGCATCTCCTGTGGGATGTATGTGGTGAGGAAATCCAGTAGTGTTTCAGGAGATTTTAGTTGTAAGAAGTGCATTAGATTGCAGCTTCTGGAGGAGCGTGTAAAGGAGCTGGAGGGGGAGGTAGAGGAACTCCGCATAATTCGGGAGGCGGAGGTGGAAGTTGATAGGAGTTATAGAGAAATAGTAACTCCTAGAAATGAGGCTTGGGTCAATGCCAGGAGGAGGGGTAAGAAGCAATCGGGAAGACAATCCCCTGGGGCGGTTCCCCTCCATAATAGGTTTTCGGTGCTGGAGGCTACAGTTGAGGAGGAATCAACTGAGCATAGAGAGCAGATCTCTGGGGGTGAGCCGAGTGAGAAAGCTCAGGTGGTTAGGGGCTGTAAAAGACTGGGCCTTGTGATTGGGGACTCCACAATTAAGGGGACAGATAGGAGGGTCGGAACTAAAGGTAGGGACTCAGGGTTGGTGTGTTGCCTACCAGGGGCTGGGGTCCGGGATGTGTCTGACAGGGTATTCAGGACTCTTAGGGGGGAGGGAGATAAACCACAAGTTATTGTACATGTGGGGACACACGACATAGGGAGGATAGGGGAAGGGGATATTAGGCAGGGATTTATGGAGTTGGGGTGGAAACTAAAGGCCAAGACTGACAGAGTGGTTATCTCTGGACTCTTGCCTGTACCACGGGATAGTTTAGAGAGGAATAGGGAGAGGGAAGGTTTGAATTCATGGCTGAGGGGATGGTGCAGGAGGGAGGGGTTCAGGTACTTAAGCAATTGGGGCTCGTACTGGGGAAGGTGTGACCTCTATGAGAAGGATGGTCTACACCTTAATCAGAAGGGGACCAATATCCTGGGGGGTAAATTTGCTAAGGCCATGCAGGGAGGTTTAAACTGATTCGGGGGGGGGGAGGGATCCTGAGTAGTGGGGCTGAAAGTGAGGGATGCATGGATGGGGACTGCAATGCACGGCATTGCAGAGGTGGGGTGGAGCAGGGTTTGAAATGTGTATACTTCAATGCCAGGAGTATTCGCAATAAAGTGGGTGAACTTGCAGCGTGGATCAGTACCTGGGACTTCGATGTTGTGGCTATTTCAGAGACATGGATAGAGCAGGGGCAGGAATGGATGCTGCAGGTCCCGGGGTTCAAATGTTTTAGTCGAAGTAGGGAAGGAGGTAGAAGAGGGGGAGGGGTAGCATTATTGGTCAGAGATTGTATCACAGTGTCAGAGAGGAGGTTTGATGAGGACTTATCTGTTGAGGTAGTATGGGCGGAGATTAGAAATAGGAGAGGAGAGGTCACCCTGTTGGGAGTCTTTTATAGACCTCCTAAAAGTTCTAGAGAGGTTGAGGAAAGGATTGCGGAGTCAATCCTGCTTAGGAGTGAAAGTAATAGGGCAATTGTTATGGGGGATTTTAACTTGACTAATATTGACTGGAATTGTTATAGCTCTAGCTCGTTAGAGGGGTCAGTTTTTGTTCAAAGCGTGCAGGAAGGTTTTTTGACTCAGTATGTAGACAGGCCAACTAGAGGTGAGGCTATATTGGATCTGGTGCTGGGAAATGAGCCAGACCAGGTGCTAGACTTGGAAGTTGGTGTGCATTTTGGTGATAGTGACCACAATTCGGTTACGTTCACCTTAGTGATGGAAAGGGATAGGCATGAACCTCGGGCCAGTGGTTTTAGCTGGGGGAAGGGTAATTATGAGGCTATTAGGAGAGAATTAGGAAACATAGGTTGGACTAGGAGATTACAGGGACTGGGAACGTCCGACATGTGGAGTTTTTTCAAGGAGCAGCTACTGCGAGTCTGTGATAGGTATGTCCCTGTCAGGCAAGGAGGAATTGGTAGGGCTAGGGAACCGTGGTGCACCAAAAAAGTTTCTTTGTTGGTTAAAAAGAAAAAGGAGGCTTATGTTCGGATGAGACGTGAGCACTCGGGTAGTGCACTAGAAAGCTTTAGATTGGCTAAGAGGGAGTTGAAGAGCGAGCTTAGAAGGGCTAAAAGGGGACATGAGAAGACTTTGGCGGATAGGGTTAAAGAGAATCCTAAGGCGTTCTATAGGTATGTCAAGAACAGAAGGTTGGTTAGGGCAAGTTTAGGGCCAGTTATAGATGGCAGAGGGAAGTTATGTGTGGAACCGGAGGAGATTGGTGAAGCATTGAACCAATATTTCTCTTCGGTGTTCACGCAAGGGGACATGAATATAGCTGAGGAGGACACTGGGTTGCAAGGGAGTAGAATAGACAGTATTACAGTTGATAAGGAGGATGTGCAGGATATTCTGGAGGGTCTGAAAATAGATAAATCCCCTGGTCCGGATGGGATTTATCCAAGGATTCTCTGGGAGGCAAGAGAAGTGATTGCAGAGCCTCTGGCTCTGATCTTCAGGTCGTCGTTGGCCTCTGGTATAGTACCAGAAGATTGGAGGTTAGCGAATGTTGTCCCATTGTTTAAGAAGGGGAACAGAGACTTCCCCGGGAATTATAGACCGGTGAGTCTCACTTCTGTTGTCGGCAAGATGTTGGAAAAAATTATAAGGGATAGGATTTATAGTTATTTGGAGAGTAATGAATTGATAGGTGATAGTCAGCATGGTTTTGTGGCAGGTAGGTCGTGCCTTACTAACCTTATTGAGTTTTTTGAGAAAGTGACCAAGGAGGTGGATGGGGGCAAGGCAGTGGACGTGGTATATATGGATTTTAGTAAGGCGTTTGATAAGGTTCACCATGGTAGGCTTCTGCAGAAAATGCAGATGTATGGGATTGGGGGTGATCTAGGAAATTGGATCAGGAATTGGCTAGCGGATAGGAAACAGAGGGTGGTGGTTGATAGTAAATATTCATCATGGAGTGCGGTTACAAGTGGTGTACCTCAGGGATCTGTTTTGGGGCCACTGCTGTTTGTAATATTTATTAATGATCTGGATGAGGGTATAGTTGGGTGGATTAGCAAATTTGCTGATGACACCAAAGTCGGTGGTGTGGTAGACAGTGAGGAAGGGTGTCGTAGTTTGCAGGAAGACTTAGACAGGTTGCAAAGTTGGGCCGAGAGGTGGCGGATGGAGTTTAATGCGGAGAAGTGTGAGGTAATTCACTTTGGTAGGAATAACAGATGTGTTGAGTATAGGGCTAACGGGAGGACTTTGAATAGTGTGGAGGAGCAGAGGGATCTAGGTGTATGTGTGCATAGATCCCTGAAAGTTGGGAATCAAGTAGATAAGGTTGTTAAGAAGGCATATGGTGTCTTGGCGTTTATTGGTAGGGGGATTGAATTTAGGAGTCGTAGCGTTATGTTGCAACTGTACACAACTCTGGTGCGGCCGCACTTGGAGTACTGTGTGCAGTTCTGGTCCCCACATTACAGGAAGGATGTGGAGGCTTTGGAGAGGGTGCAGAGGAGGTTTACCAGGATGTTGCCTGGTATGGAGGGGAGATCCTATGAGGAGAGGCTGAGGGATTTGGGATTGTTTTCGCTGGAAAGGCGGCGGCTAAGAGGGGATCTTATTGAAACATATAAGATGATTAGAGGTTTAGATAGGGTGGATAGTGATAGCCTTTTTCCTCTGATGGAGAAATCCAGCACGAGGGGGCATGGCTTTAAATTGAGGGGGGGTAGTTATAGAACCGATGTCAGGGGTAGGTTCTTTACCCAGAGGGTGGTGAGGGATTGGAATGCCCTGCCAGCATCAGTAGTAAATGCGCCTAGTTTGGGGGCGTTTAAGAGATCCGTAGATAGGTTCATGGACGAAAAGAAATTGGTTTAGGTTGGAGGGTCACAGTTTTTTTTTTTAACTGGTCGGTGCAACATCGTGGGCCGAAGGGCCTGTTCTGCGCTGTAATGTTCTATGTTCTATGTTCTATGTTCTAGACAGCCATATGAACGGAGTGGGAATGGAGGGATACAAAAGAATGGTCTAGTTTGGACCAGGGAGCGGCACGGGCTTGGAGGGCCGAAGGGCCTGTTCCTGTGCTGTATTGTTCTTTGTTCTTTGTTCACTGCTGTCTCACAGTGCCAAAGACCCAGTTCAATTCCCGGCTTTAGTCACTGTCTATGTGGAGTCTGCACATTCTCCCCGTGTCTGTGTGGGTTTCCTCCGGGTGCTCCGGTTTCCTCTTACACTCCAAAGATGTGCGGATTAGGTGAATGGCCACTCTAAATTGCCCCTTAGTGTCCCAAAGTGTGTAGGTTTGGGGGATTCGTGGGGTTATGGGGACAGGGCAAGAGGTGAGCCTGGGTAAGACGCTCTGTTAGAGATCTGGTGTGGACTTGATGGGCCAAATGGCCGCCTCTTGCACAACAGGGATTCAATGATTCTATGAATTACAGCTAGCTGATTGGTCAGCTCTGAACTAATTAGCTATAGCAGGATGTCCAGTTGGTTTTTATGTGAAACCCAATGGGTTTTAATTGGTCTCCCCAATCTCAACAATCCATTTTCCCCCAATCCTCTTCACTGCATGGGAGGAGGGGGTGCAAAGAAAATTCACCAGGATGCTGCCCGGGATGGAACATCTCAGTTATGATGAGAGGTTGAATAGGCTTGGGTTGTTTTCTCTGGAGCAGAGAAGATTGAGGGGCGACCTGATCGAGGTGTTCTAGATTATGAGGGACATGGACGGAGTGGATATGGAGCAGCTGCTCCCCTTAGTTGGAGGGTCAGTTATGAGGGGACACAAATTAAAAGTGAGGGGCGGGAGGTTTAGAGGGCATGTGAGGAAAGACTTTTACCGAGTGGGTGGTGACAGTTTGGAATGCGCTGCCTGGGAGGGTGGTAGAGGCGGGTTGCCTCACATCCTTTAAAAAGTACCTGGATGAACACTTGACACATCATAAAATTCCGGGCTATGCACCAAGTGCTGACAGATGGGATTAGGTGGGAGTTCAGGTGTTTCTAATTTGTCGGTGCAGACTTAGAATCACAGAATACTACAGTGCAGAAGTGGCCTTTCAACCTATTGAGTCTTCACCCCTCACTTTTAACTTGTGTCCCCCCGTAACTGACCCTTCAACTGAGTCCTGTTAGAATCTTTTTGGCTTCTATGAGAATTCCTCCTCATTCTTCTGAACTACAGCAAATACAATCCGAACTGAATCAATCTTTCCTCATACGTCAGTCCTGCCATCCCAGGAATCAGCCTGATCAACCTTCTCTGCACTCTCTCCAGAGCAAGAACATCCTTCCCCAAATAAGTTTTCATAGAGGAGAAGGACCTGGGTGGATGTACTGCAGGCTTGCGGTGGACTTTAAGAAAGAGGTTGTGCTGGAATCTTTGAATAGCATCAAGATAGATAAGTCACCGGGTCCGGATGGGATGTACCCCAGGTTTCTGTGGGAGGCGAGGGAAGAGATTGCAGAGCCTCTGGCGATGATCTTTGCCTCGTCGATGGAGACGGGAGAGGTGCCAGAGGATTGGAGGATTGTGGATAGAAACATAGACACATAGAAAAACGACAGCACAACACAGGCCCTTCGGCCCCATACGTTGTGCCGAACATATCCCTACCTTCTAGGCCTACCTATAACCCTCCATCCTATTAAGTCCCATGTACTCATCCAGGAGTCTCTTAAAAGACCCTATTGAGTTTGCCTCCACCACCACTGACGGCAGCCAATTCCACTCGCCCACCATCCTCTGTGTGAAAAACTTCCCCGAACATTTCCCCTGTACCTACCCCCCAGCACCTTAAGCCTGTGTCCTCTCATAGCAGCCATTTCCACCCTGGGAAAAAGCCTCTGAGAGTCCACCCGATCTATGCCTCTCAACATCTTATATATCTCTATTAGGTCTCCTCTCATCCTATGTCTCTCCAAGGAGAAAAGACCGAGCTCCCTCAGCCTATCCTCATAAGGCATGCCACTCAATCCAGGCAACATCCTTGTAAATCTCCTCTGCACCCTTTCAATCTTTTCCACATCCTTCCTGTAATGAGGTGACCAGAACTGAGCACAGTACTCCAAGTGGGGTCTGACGAGGGTCTTATATAACTGGATCATTATAGAAACATAGAAAAACTACAGCACAAACAGGCCCTTCGGCCCACAAGTTGTGCCGAACACATCCCTATCTTCTAGACCTACCTATAACCCTCCATCCTATTAAGCTCCATCTACTCATCCAGGAGTCTCTTAAAAGACCCTATTGTGTTCGCCTCCACCACCACTGACGGCAGCCGATTCCACTCGCCCACCACCCGCTGTGTGAAAAACTTACCCCGAACATCTCCCCTGTACCTACCCACCAGCACCTTAAACCTGTGTCCTCTCGTAGCAGACATTTCCACCCTGGGAAAAAGCCTCTGAGAGTCCATCCGATCTATGCCTCTCAACATCTTATACATCTCCATGAAGTCTCCTCTCATCCTTCGTCTCTCCAAGGAGAAAAGACCGAGCTCCCTCAGCCTATCCTCATAAGGCATGCCACTCAATCCAGGCAACATCCTTGTAAATCTCCTCTGCACCCTTTCAATCTTTTCCACATCCTTCCTGTAATGAGGCGACCAGAACTGAGCACAGTACTCCAAGTGGGGTCTGACGAGGGTCTTATATAGCTGCATCATTATCCCCGGACTCCTAAACTCAATCCCTCGATTGATAAAGGCCAGCACACCATACGCCTTCTTAACCACCTCCTCCACCTGCGGGGCCAAGTTCAGAGTCCTATGGACCCGGACCCCAAGGTCCTTCTGATCCTCTACCGTACTAAGAGTCTTTCCCTTTATATTGTATTCCTTCATCCCATTTGTCCTACCAAAATGGACTTCGACGCATTTATCTGGGTTGAAGTCCATCTGCCACTTGTCTGGCCAGTCTTGCATCCTATCTATGTCCCCCTGTAACTTCTGACATCCCTCCAGACTATCCACAACCCCACCAACCTTCGTGTCATTGGCAAACTTACCAACCCATCCCTCCGCTTCCTCATCCAGGTCATTTATGAAAATGACAAACAGCAAGGGTTCCAGAACAGATCCCTGGGGCACACCACTGGTGACCGACCTCCAATTAGAAAAAGACCCATCTATACCCACTCTCTGCCTCCTTTGGGCAAGCCAGTTCTGGATCCACAGGGCAGCACCCCCTTGGATCCCATGCCCTCTCACTTTTTCTTGAAGCCTTGCATGGGGACCTTATCGAACGCCTTGCTAAAATCCATATAAACCACATCTACCGCCTTCCCTTCGTCAATGTGTTTAGTCACATTTTCGAAGAACTCTACCAGGCTTGTAAGGCACGATCTGCCCTTGACAAACCCATGCTGAGTATTCTTGAGTATACGAAACTTCTCTAAATGCTCATATATCCTGTCCCTCAGGATCTTCTCCATCAGTTTACCAACCACTGAGGTTAGACTCACCGATCGGTAATTACCTGGGCTATCCCTATTCCCCTTCTTGAAAAAAGGAACCACATCCGCAATCCTCCAATCCTCGGGCACCTCTCCCGTCTCCATTGACGACGCAAAGATCATCGCCAGAGGCTCTGCAATCTCCTCCCTCGCCTCCCACAGTAACCTGGGGTACATCCCATCTGGACCCGGCCATTTATCTATCTTGATGCCATTCAAAGATTCCAGCACAACCTCTTTCTTAAAGTCCACATACTCAATGCTTTCAGTCCACTGCACGCCCGCAGTACATCCACCCAGGTCCTTCTCCTCTGTGAAAACCGAGGCAAAATACTCATTGAGCACCTCTGCCATTTCTACTGGTTCCGTACAGACTTTCCCGCCTTCACCTTTTATAGGCCCTATTCCGTCACGTCTCATCCTTTTACTCTTCACATATTTATAGAACGCCTGAGGGTTCTCCTTAATCCTACCTGCCAGGGCCTTCTCGTGACCCCTTCTGGCTCTCCTAATTTCCTTCTTTCGTCCCTTCCTACAAGCCGTATACTCTTCTAAATCCCTATCTTCGCCAAGCTCTCTGAGCCTTTTGTACGCTTTCCTTTTCTTCTCGACTAGGTCCCGCACAGCTTTCGTGCACCACGGTTCCTTTAACCGACCAACACCTCCCTGTCTGCTCGGATCGTTGTCCTGTAGAACTCGAGACAGACATTCCTTGAAAAACTGCCACCTCTCTTCAGTACATTTCCCCGAGAATACCTCCTTCCAATTTACTCCTCTAATTTGCTGTCGAATGTCTTCATATTTCCCCTTACTCCATATAAACACTTTCCTAGCTTGCCTGATCCTCTCTTTTTCCAATGCAAGCCTAAAGGAGATAGAGTTGTGATCGCTATCCCCGGACTCCTAAACTCAATCCTTCGATTAACAAAGAACAATACAGCACAGGAACAGGCCCTTCGGCCCTCCAAGCCCGTGCCGCTCCCTGGTCCAAACTAGACCATTCTTTTGTATCCCTCCATTCCCACTCCGTTCATATGGTGCTCTAGATAAGTCTTAAATGTTCCCAGTGTGTCCGCCTCCACCACCTTGCCTGGCAGCGCATTCCAGGCCCCCACCACCCTCTGACTTAGACAGGTTGCAAAGTTGGGCCGAGAGGTGGCGGATGGAGTTTAATGCGGAGAAGTGTGAGGTAATTCACTTTGGTAGGAATAACAGATGTGTTGAGTATAGGGCTAACGGGAGGACTTTGAATAGTGTGGAGGAGCAGAGGGATCTAGGTGTATGTGTGCATAGATCCCTGAAAGTTGGGAATCAAGTAGATAAGGTTGTTAAGAAGGCATATGGTGTCTTGGCGTTTATTGGTAGGGGGATTGAATTTAGGAGTCGTAGCGTTATGTTGCAACTGTACACAACTCTGGTGCGGCCGCACTTGGAGTACTGTGTGCAGTTCTGGTCCCCACATTACAGGAAGGATGTGGAGGCTTTGGAGAGGGTGCAGAGGAGGTTTACCAGGATGTTGCCTGGTATGGAGGGGAGATCCTATGAGGAGAGGCTGAGGGATTTGGGATTGTTTTCGCTGGAAAGGCGGCGGCTAAGAGGGGATCTTATTGAAACATATAAGATGATTAGAGGTTTAGATAGGGTGGATAGTGATAGCCTTTTTCCTCTGATGGAGAAATCCAGCACGAGGGGGCATGGCTTTAAATTGAGGGGGGGTAGTTATAGAACCGATGTCAGGGGTAGGTTCTTTACCCAGAGGGTGGTGAGGGATTGGAATGCCCTGCCAGCATCAGTAGTAAATGCGCCTAGTTTGGGGGCGTTTAAGAGATCCGTAGATAGGTTCATGGACGAAAAGAAATTGGTTTAGGTTGGAGGGTCACAGTTTTTTTTTTAACTGGTCGGTGCAACATCGTGGGCCGAAGGGCCTGTTCTGCGCTGTAATGTTCTATGTTCTATGTTCTATGTTCTGTGTAAAATATGTCCTTCTGATATCTGTGTTAAACCTCCCCCCCTTCACCTTGAACCTATGACCCCTCGTGAACGTCACGACCGACCTGGGGAAAAGCTTCCCACCGTTCACCCGATCTATGCCTTTCATAATTTTATACACTAGATTGATAAAGGCCAGCACACCATACGCCTTCTTAACCACCTCCTCCACCTGCGGGGCCGATTTTAGAGTCCAATGGACCAAACTGGAGGGGCACCAATATCCTGGCAGGTAGATTTGCTGGAATCACTCAGGAGAGTTTGAACTAGTATGGCAGGGGGGTGGGAACCAGAGCAGCAGGTCAGCAGGAGAAATAGCTGAGGGAGAGCAACTGACTCAGGCCAGTAAGATTAAGAGGAAGAGCAGGCAGGGAGTAGTTTTTGAACATCGCGGGATTGGTGGTCTGAAATGCATTTGTTTCAACGCGAGGAGTGTAACAGGCAAGACAGATAAGAGGTAATACAACAGTACAGCACGGAACAGGCCCTTCAGCCCACAATGTTGTGCCGAGCTTTATATGAAACCAAGATCAAGCTATCCCACTCCCTATCATCCTGGTGTGCTCCATGTGCCTATCCAATAACCGCTTAAATGTTCCTAAAGTGTCTGACTCCACTATCACTGCAGGCAGTCCATTCCACACCCCAACCACTCTCTGCGTAAAGAACCTACCTCTGATATCCTTCCTATATCTCCCACCACGAACCCTATAGTTATGCCCCCTTGTAATAGCTCCATCCACCCGAGGAAATAGTCTTTGAACGTTCACTCTATCCATCCCCTTCATCATTTTATAAACCTCTATTAAGTCTCCCCTCAGCCTCCTCCGCTCCAGAGAGAACAGCCCTAGCTCCCTCAACCTTTCCTCATAAGACCTACCCTCCAAACCAGGCAGCATCATGGTAAATCTCCTCTGCACGGTGGGCAGCACAGTAGCACAGTGGTTAGCACTGCTGCTTCACAGCTCCAGGGTCCCGGGTTCGATTCCCGGCTCGGGTCACTGTCTGTGTGGAGTTTGCACATTCTCCTCGTGTCTGCGTGGGTTTCCTCCGGGTGCTCCGGTTTCCTCCCACAGTCCAAAGATGTGCGGGTTAGGTTGATTGGCCAGGTTAAAAATTGCCCCTTAGAGTCCTGAGATGCGTAGGTTAGAGGGATTAGCGGGTAAATATGGGGGGGTAGGGCCTGGGTGGGATTGTGGTCGGTGCAGACTCGATGGGCCGAATTGCCTCCTTCTGCACTGCAGGCTTTCTATGATTCTATGATTCACTCTTTCCAGCGCTTCCACATCCTTCTTATAGGGTGTGGTGACCAGAACTGCACACAATATTCCAAATGTGGTCTCACCAAGGTCCTGTACAGTTACAGCATCACCCCACGGCTCTTAAACTCCAACCCCCTGTTAATAAAAGCTAACACACTATAGGCCTTCTTCACAGCTCTATCCACTTAGAACAAAGAACAAAGAACAGGACAGCACAGGAAACAGGCCCTTCGGCCCTCCAAGCCTGTGCCGCTCCTTGGTCCAACTAGACCAATCGTTTGTATCCCTCCATTCCCAGGCTGCTCATGTGACTGTCCAGGTAAGTCTTAAACGATGTCAGCGTGCCTGCCTCCACCACCCTACTTGGCAGCGCATTCCAGGCCCCCACCACCCTCTGAGTAAAAAACATCCCTCTAATATCTGAGTTATACTTCGTCCATCTCACCTTGAGCCCGTGACCCCTCGTGAACGTCACTTCTGATCTGGGAAAAAGCTTCCCACCATTCACCCTATCTATCCCCTTCATAATCTTGTACACCTCTATTAGATCTCCCCTCATTCTCCGTCTTTCCAGGGAGAACAACCCCAGTCTACCCAATCTCTCCTCATAGCTAAGACCCTCCATACCAGGCAACATCCTGGTAAACCTTCTCTGCACTCTAACGCCTCCACGTCCTTCTGGTAGTGCGGTGACCAGAACTGGACGCAGTACTCCAAATGTGGCCTAACCAGCGTTCTATACAGCTGCACATCTGACTCCAGGTTTTATACTCCATACCCCGTCCTATAAAGGCAAGCATACCATATGCCTTCTTCACCACCTTCTCTACCTGTGTTGCCACTTTCAAGGATTTGTGGACTTGCACACCTAGGTCCCTCTGTGTTTCTATACTCCTGATGACTCTGCCATTTATTGTATAACTCCTCCCTACATTATTTCTTCCAAAATGCATCACTTCGCATTTATCCGGATTAAACTCCATCTGCCACCTCTCCGCCCAATTTTCCAGCCTATCTATATCCTGCTGTATTGCCCGACAATGCTCTTCGCTATCCGCAAGTCCAGCCATCTTCGTGACATCCGCAAACTTGCTGATTACACCAGTTACACCTTCTTCCAAATCATTTATATATATCACAAATAGCAGAGGTCCCAGTACAGAGCCCTGCAGAACACCACTGGTCACAGACCACCAGCCGGAAAAAGACCCTTCGACCACTACCCTCTGTCTCCTATGGCCAAGTCATTTCTCCACCCATCTAGCCACTTCTCCTTGTATCCCATGAGCCACTTGACTGGCAACCTTTAGAGATCTGTGGATATGGACCCCAAGATCTCTCTGTTCCTCCACAGTCTTCAGAACCCTACCTTTGACCCTGTAATCCACATTTAAATTAGTCCTACCAAAATGAATCACCTCACATTTATCAGGGTTAACCTCCATTTGCCATTTTTCAGCCCAGCTTTGCATCCTATCTATGTCTATTTGCAGCCTACAACAGCCCTCTACCTCATCCACTACTCCACCAATCTTAGTGTCATCAGCAAATTTACTGATCCACCCTTCAGCCCCCTCCTCTAAGTCATTAATAAAAATCACAAAGAGCAGAGGACCAAGCACTGATCCCTGTGGCACTCCGCTAGCAACCTGCCTCCAGTCCGAAAATTTTCCATCCACCACCACCCTCTGTCTTCAATCAGATAGCCAGTTACCTAACCAATTGGCCAACTTTCCCTTTATCCCACACCTCCTCACTTTCATCATAAGCCGACCATGGGGGACCTTATCAAACGCCTTACTAAAGTCCATATATATGACATCAACTGCCCTACCTTCATCAACACACTTAGTTACCTCCTCAAAAAATTCAATCAAATTTGTGAGGCACTACTTGCCCTTCACGAATCTGTGCTGACTATCCCGGATTAATCCGCATCTTTCTAAATGGTCGTAAATCCCATCCCTAAGGACCTTTTCCATCAATTTACCAACCACCGAAGACTAACCGGTCTATAATTACCAGGGTCATTTCTATTCCCTTTCTTAAACAGAGGAACAACATTCGCCACTCTCCAGTCCTCTGGCACCATCCCCGTGGACAGTGAGGACCCAAAGATCAAAGCCAAAGGCTCTGCAATCTCATCCCTTGCCTCCCAAAGAATCCTAGGATATATTTCATCAGGCCCAGGGGACTTATCGACCTTCAGTTTATTCAAAACTGCCAGGACATCCTCCCTCCAAACATCTATTTCCTCCAGCCTATTAGCCTGTAACACCTTCTCTTCCTCAAAAACATGGCCCCTCTCCTTGGTGAACACTGAAGAAAAGTATTCATTCATCACCTCGCCTATCACTAGTGACTCCATACACAAGTTCTCACTACTGTCCTTGACCGGCCCTAACCTCACTCTGGTCATTCTTTTATTCCTCACATAAGAGTAAAAAGCCTTGGGGTTTTCCTTGATCCGAACCGCCAAGGACTTCTCATGTCCCCTCCTAGCTCTCCTAAGCCCCTTTTTCAGCTCGTTCGTTGCTAACTTGTAACCCTCAATCGAGCCATCTGAACCTTGTTTCCTCATCCCTACATAAGCTTCCCTCTTCCTTTTCACAAGACATTCCACCTCTTTTGTGAACCATGGTTCCCTCACTCGGCCATTTCCTCCCTACCTGACAGGGACATACCTATCAAGGACACCCAGTATTTGTTCCTTGAAAAAGTTCCACTTTTCATGAGTGCCTTTCCCTGACAGTTTCTGTTCCCAACTTATGCCTCCTAATTCTTGCCTAATCGCATCATAATTACCTCTCCCCCAATTGTAAACCTTGCCCTGCCGTACGGCCCTATCCCTCTCCATTGCAATAACAAAAGACACCGAATTGTGGTCACTATCCCCAAAGTGCTCTCCCACAACCAAATCTAACACTTGGCCCGGTTCATTTCCCAGTACCAAATCCAATGTGGCCTCACCTCTTGTCGGCCTATCCACATATTGTGTCAGGAAACCCTCCTGCACACACTGCACAAAAACTGCCCCATCTGAACTATTTGACCTACAAAGGTTCCAATCAATATTTGGAAAGTTAAAGTCCCCCATGACAACTACCCTGTGACCCCCACACATATCCATAATCTGCTTAGCAATTTCTTCCTCCACATCTCAATTACTATTTGGGGGCCTACAGTAAACTCCTAACAACGTGACCGTTCCTTTCCTATTTCTAACCTCAGCCCATATTACCTCAGTGTGCAGATCCCCCTCGATGAACTTAGAGTTTGGATTAGTATTTGGAACTATGGTGCTATTGCTATTGCAGAGGCTTGGTTGAAAGACGGACAGGATTGGCAGCTCAACATTCCAAGATTTGGATGTTTCAGGCGGGATAGAGGGGGATGTAAAAGGGGTGGGGGAGTTGCACTCCTGGTTAAGGAGAATATCACAGCTGTCCTGAGGGAGGACACCTTGGAGGGTTCAGGCAGTATGGGTAGAGCTCAGACATAGGGAGAGTGCAGTCACAATGTTGGGGGTTTATTACAGGCCTCCCAATGGCCAGCAGGAGATAGAGGAACAGATATGCAGACAGATTTTGGAAAGATGCAAAAACAACAGGGTTGTTGTGGTGGGTGATTTTAACTTTCTCTATATTGACTGGGACTTACTGCTCGGGGCCTGGATGGGGCAGAGTTTGTAAGGAGCGTCCAGAAGGGTTTCTTGAAACAGTATGTAAATGGCCCAACTCGGGAAGGAGCCATATTAGATCTGGTAGTGGGGAATGAGCCCGGCCAGGTGATCAAAGTTTCAGTAGGAGAGCATTTCGGGAACAGTGATCCTAATTCCATAAGTTTTAAGGTCCTTGTGGATAAGGACAAGAGTGGTCCTCAGGCGAAGGTGTTAAATTGGGGGAAGACTACAACAATATTAGGCAAGATCTAGAGAGTGTAGATTGGGGGAGGCTGTTTGAGGTTAAATCAACATCCGACATGTGCGAGTCTTCCAAATGTCAGTTGATTGGAATTCCGGGTCGGCATGTACCTATGAGGATGAAGGATAAGTGTGGCAAGTATTGGGAACCCTGGCTAACGAGGGATATTATGAACGTTGTCAAAAAGAAAAAGGAAGCATTTGGAAGGTCTAAAAGGCCTAGGCACAGATGAAGCCCTTGAAGAATATAAAGAACGTAGGAAGGAACTTAAGGAAGGAGTTAGGAGGGCTAAAAGGGGTCATGAAAAGTCCTTGGCAAACAGGATTAAGGAAAATCCTAAGGCATTTTATACGTATGTAAAGAGCAAGAGGGTAGCCAGGGAAAGGGTTAGTCCACTCATGGATAGTGGAGGGAATCTATGCATGGAACCAGAGGAAATGAGTGAGATACTAAATGAATACTTTGTCTCAGTATTCACCAAAGAGAGAGACTTGATGGATGAGGAGTCTAAGGTAGGGTGTGTAGATATTCATGTCGATATCAAAAAGGAGGTGGTGTTGGTCATCTTAAAAAGCATTAAAGTAGATAAGTCCCCAGGGCCTGATGGGATCTACTCCAGATTACTGAGGGAGGCAAGGGAGGAAATTGCTGGGGCCTTGAGAGAAATCTTTGCATCCTCATTGGCTACAGGTGAAGTTCCAGACTGGAGAATAGCCAATGTGGTTCTGTTATTTAAGAAGGGCAACAGGGATAATCCAGAAAATTACAGGCTGGTGAGTCTTACGTCAGTGGCAGGAAAATTATTGGAAAAGATTCTTAGGGACAGGATTTACTCACATTTGGAAACAAATGGGCTTATTAGTGACAGACAGCATGGTTTTGTCAAGGGGAGGTCGTGCCCCACAAACTTAATTGAAATTTTTGAGGAAGTAATGAAGATGAAAAATGAGGGAAAGGCAGTGGATGTTGTCTACATGGACTTCAGTAAAGCCTTTGACAAGAACATAAGAACATAAGGCGGCACGGTAGCACAGTGGTTAGCACTGCTGCTTCACAACTCCAGGGGCCTGGGTTTGATTCCCGGCTTAGGTCACTGTCTGTGTGGAGTTTGCACATTCTCGTCGTGTCTGTGTGGGTTTCCTCCGGGTGCTCCGGTTTCCTCCCACAGTCCAAAGATGTGCGGGTTAGGTTGATTGGCCAGGTTAAAAATTGCCCCTTAGAGTCCTAAGATGCGTAGGTTAGAGGGATTAGCAGGTAAATATGTGTGGGTACGGCCTGGGTGGGATTGTGGTCGGTGCAGACTCGATGGGCCGAATGGCCTCCTTCTGCACTGTAGGGTTTCTATGATTTCTATAAGAACATAAGAAATAGGAGCCATCTAGCCCCACAAGCTTGCCCCGCCATTCAATAAGATCATGGCTGATCTGAAGTGGATCAGTTCCACTTACCCGCCTGATCCCCATAATCCCTAATTCCCTTACCGATCAGGAATCCATCTATCCATGATTTAAACATATTCAACGAGGTAGCCTCCACCACTTCAGTGGGCAGAGAATTCCAGAGATTCACCACCCTCTGAGAGAAGAAGTTCCCCCTCAACTCTGTCCTAAACTGACCCCCCTTTATTTTGAGGCTGTGCCCTCTAGTTCTAGCTTCCTTTCTAAGTGGAAAGAATCTCTCCACCTCTACCCTATCCAGCCCCTTCATTATCTTATAGGTCTCTATAAGATCCCCCCTCAGCCTTCTAAATTCCAACGAGTACAAACCCAATCTGCTCAGTCTCTCCTCATAATCAATACCCCTCATCTCTGGTATCAACCTGGTGAACCTTCTCTGCACTCCCTCCAAGGCCAATGTATCCTTCCGCAAATAAGGGGACCAATACTGCACACAGTATTCCAGCTGCGGCCTCACCAATTCCCTGTACAGATGCAGCAAGACATCTCTGCTTTTATACTCTATCCCCCTTGCGATATAGCCCAACATCCCATTTGCCTTCTTGATCACCTGATGCACTTGCAGGCTGGGTTTTTGCGTCTCATGCACAAGGACCCCCAGGTCCCTCTGCACAGTAGCATGTTGTAATTTTTTTCCATTTAGATAATAATCCAATATGCTATTATTTCCTCCAAAGTGAATAACCTCGCATGTGTTACCCCACTTGGAGTACTGCGCGCAGTTCTGGTCACCTCATTACAGGAAAGATGTTGAAGCCATTGAAAGGGTGCAGAGGAGATTTACAAGGATGTTGCCTGGATTGGGGGGCATGCCTTATGAGGATAGGTTGAGGGAGCTTGGTCTCTTCTCCCTGGAGAGACGAAGGATGAGAGGTGACCTGATAGAGGTTTACAAGATGTTGAGAGGTCTGGATAGGGTAGACTCCCAGAGGCTATTTCCAAGGGCTGAAATGGTTGCTACGAGAGGACACAGGTTTAAGGTGCTGGGGGGTAGGTACAGAGGAGATGTCAGGGGTAAGTTTTTCACTCAGAGGGTGGTGGGTGAGTGGAATCGGCTGACGTCGGTGGTGGTGGAGGCAAACTCGTTGGGGTCTTTTAAGAGACTTCTGGATGAGTACATGGGATTTAATGGGAGTGAGGGCTATAGATAGGCCTAGAGGTGGGGATGTGATCGGCGCAACTTGTGGGCCGAAGGGCCTGTTTGTGCTGTGGCTTTCTATGTTCTATGTTATACTCCATCTGCCAGATCCTCGCCCACTCACTCAGCCTGTCCAAATCTCTCTGCAGACCCTCTACGCCCTCCACACGATTCACTTTTCCACTTATCTTTGTGTCGTCTGCAAATTTTGTTACCCTACACTCAGTCCCCTCCTCCAGATCGTCTATATAAATGGTAAATAGTTGAGGTCCCAGTACCGATCCCTGCGGCATGCCACTAGTTACCATCTGCCAACCAGAAAAGCGCCCATTTATTCCGACTCTCTGCTTCCTGTCGGATAGCCAATCCCCAATCCACGTTAACACCCTACCCCCAACTCCGTGTGACCCCAATCTTCTTCAGCAACCTTTTGTGAGGCACCTTATCAAACGCCTTTTGGAAATCCAAAAACACCGCATCCACCGGTTCCCCTCCGTCAACCGCACCAGTCACATCTTCATAAAAATCCAACAAATTTGTCAAGCACGACTTTCCCCTCATGAATCCATGCTGCGTCTGCTTGATCGAACCATTCTTATCCAGATGGCCTGCTATTTCTTCTTTAATGATGGATTCCAGCATTTTCCCAACTACAGACGTTAAGCTAACCGGCCTGTAGTTACCCACCCTTTGTCTATTTCCTTTTTTAAACAGCAACGTAACAGTAGCCGTTTTCCAATCCGCGGCACTACCCCAGAATCCACCGAATTTTGATAAATAACCACTAACGCATCCGCTATTACCTCTGACATTTCTTTCAGTACCCTGGGATGCATTCCATCTGGGCCCGGGGACTTGTCCACCTTCAGTCCCGTTAGTCTACCAAGCACTGCCTCCCTGGTAACATTAATTGTATTGAGTACCTCTCCTCCTACCAACCCTCTATCGTTAATATTCGGTAAACTATTTGTGTCTTCCACCGTGAAGACCGACACAAAAAACTTATTTAAAATTTCAGCCATTTCCTCATTTCCCACTATTAAATCCCCCCTCTCGTCCTCCAAGGGTCCAACATTCACTCTTGCCACTCTATTCCTTTTTATATATTTGTAAAAGCTTTTACTATCATTTTTTATATTTAGAGCTAGCCTAGCTTCATAACCTATCTTTCCTTTCTTTATCGCTTTCTTAGTCGTTCTTTGTTGTTTCTTAAAGTTTTCCCAATCTTCCGATTCTCCACTATTTTTGGCCACTCTGTACGCATCGGTCTTTAATTTAATACTCTCCTTAATTTCCTTTGTTATCCACGGCTGGTTATCCCTTTTCTTACAGTCCTTCTTTATCACTGGAATATATTGTTGCTGAGTACTGAAAAAGATCTCCTTAAAAATCCTCCACTGTTCCTCAGCTGTCCTACCTACCAGTCTGCTCTCCCAGTCCACCTTAGCCAATTCAGCCCTCATCCTATCGTACTTCCCTCTGTTCAAACAGAGGACTCTGGTATGGGACCCTACTTTCTCTTCTTCCATTTGTACCAGAAATTCGACCAGATTGTGATCACTTGACTCAAGAGGGTCCTTCACAAGAACAACCCTAATTCTACCTACCTTGTTACACATTACCAGATCTGAGATAACTCGTTCCCTCGTCGGTTCTGTAACATACTGTTCAAGGTAACTATCCTGACAGCATTCTAAGAACTCTTCCGCCATCCCACCACGTCCAACTTGAGTCAGCCAATCAATATGCAGGTTGAAGTCCCCCATGATTATTGCCGTTCCCAAGGTTACCAAGGTCCCTCATGGTAGATTGGTAGGAAAGGTGAAGTTACACTGGATCAGAGGAGAGCTGGCAAGATGGATACAGAACTGGCTTGGCCATTGAGACAGAGGGTAGCAGTACCGGGTGCTTTTCTGAATGGAGGGCTGTGACTAGCGGTGTTCCACAGGGATCAGTTCTCGGACCTTTGTCGTTTGTAGTATATATAAATGTAGCTGATCTGATTAGTAAGATTGCAGATGACACAAGAATTGGTGGAGTTGCGGATAGTGAAGAGGATTGTCAGAGGATACAGCAAGATATAGACCGGTTGGAGACTAGGGCGGAGAGATGGCAGATGGAGTTTAATCCAGAAAAATGTGTAGTAATGCATTTTGGAAGGTCTAATACAGATAGGAAATATACAGTGAATGGCAGAACCTTTGGAAGTATTGATAGGCAGAGGGATCTGGGTGTACAGGTACACAGGTCACTGAAAGTGGCGATGCAGGTGGAGAAGGTAGTCAACAAGGCATACGGCATGCTTGCCTTCATCGGCCGGGGCATTGAGTCTAAAAATTGGCAAGTCATGTTGCAGCTCTATAGAACCTTAGTTAGGCTACACTTGGAATATGGTGTTCAATTCTGGTCACCACACTTCCAGAAGGATGTGGAGGCTTTGGAGAGGGTACAGAAAAGATTTACCAGGATGTTGCCTGGTATGGAGGGCATTAGCTATGAGGAGAGGTTGGAGAAACTTGGTTTGTTCTCACTGGAACGACGGAGGTTGAGGGGCGACCTGATAGAAATCACAGATCCACAGAATTACTCCTCCGACAGTGCAGAAGGAGGCTATTCAGCCCATCGAGTCTGCACTGACCACAATCTCACCCAAGCCCTATTCCCGCAAGCCTACAAATTTACCCTGCTAATCCACTAGGGTCAATTTAGCATGGCCAATGAACCGAACCCGCACATCTTTGGACTGTGGGAGGAAACCCACGCAGACACGGGGGGAACATGCAGACACCACACAGACAGTGACCCAAGCCGGGAACCGAACCCGCATCCCTGGTGCTGTGAGGCAGCAGTGGTAACCACTGTGCCATTGTGCTGCCCCTGTTCCTGTGCTGTAATTTTCTTTGTTGTTTATTTTTTGACAGAGGTCTACAAGATTATGAGGGGCATGGACAGAGTGGATAGTCAGATGCTCTTTCCTAGGGTAGAAGAGTCAAGTACCAGAGGACATGGACTTTGACGGCACGGTGGCACAGTGGTTAGCATTGCTGCCTCTCAGCGCCAGGGACCCGGGTTCAATTCCTGGCTTGGGTCACTGTCTGTGTGGAGTTTGCACGTTCTCCCCATGTCTGAATGGGTTTCCTCCGGGTGCTCCGGTTTCCTCCCACAGTCCAAAGATATGCAGGTTAGGTCATAGAGGTTTACAGCATGGAAACAGGCCCTTCGCTCAACTTGTCCATGCCGCCCTTTTTTTTAAACCCCTGAGCTAATTCCAATTGCCAGCATTTGGCCCATGTCCCTCTATACCCATCGTACCCATGTAACTATCTAAATGCTTTTTAAAAGACAAAGTTGTACCCGCCTCTACTACTGCCTCTGGCAGTTCGTTCCAGACACTCACCACCCTCTGTGTGAAAAAATTGCCCCTCTGGACACTTTTGTATCTCTCCCCTCTCACCTTAAACCTATGCCCTCGAGTTTTAGACTCCCCGACCTTTGGGAAAAGATATTGACTATCTAGCTGATCTGTGCTCCTCATTATTTTATAGACCTCTATAAGATCACCTCTCAGCCTCCTATGCTCCAGCGAAAAAAGTCCCAGTCTATCCAGCCTCTCCTTATAACTCAAACCATTAAGCCCCGGTAGGTGGATTGGCCATGCTGAAATTTCTCCCTCAGTGTACCCGAACAGGCGCCGGAGTGTGGCGACTGGGGGATTTTCACAATTACTTCATTACAGTGTGAATATGCGTCTACTTGTGACAAATAAATAAGTGAACTATAAAAAGAAATTGTCCATGTGGAGTTTGAACATAGAACATAGAACAGTACAGCACAGAACAGGCCCTTCGGCCCACGATGTTGTGCCGAGCTTTATCTGAAACCAAGATCAAGCTATCCCACTCCCTATCATCCTGGTGTGCTCCATGTGCCTATCCAATAACCGCTTAAATGTTTCTAAAGTGTCTGACTCCACTATCACTGCAGGCAGTCCATTCCACACCCCAACCACTCTCTGCGTAAAGAACCTACCTCTGATATCCGTCCTGTATCTCCCACCACGAACCCTATAGTTATGCCCCCTTGTAATAGCTCCATCCACCCGAGGAAATAGTCTTTGAACGTTCACTCTATCTATCCCCTTCATCATTTTATACACCTCTATTAAGTCTCCCCTCAGCCTCCTCCGCTCCAGAGAGAACAGCCCTAGCTCCCTCAACCTTTCCTCATATGACCTACCCTCCAAACCAGGCAGCATCCTGGTAAATCTCCTCTGCACTCTTTCCAGCACTTCCACATCCTTCTTATAGTGAGGTGACCAGAACTGCACACAATATTCCAAATGTGGTCTCACCAAGGTCCTGTACAGTTGCAGCATAACCCCACGGCTCTTAAACTCCAACCCCCTGTTAATAAAAGCTAACACACTATATGCCTTCTTCACAGCTCTATCCACTTGAGTGGCAACCTTTAGAGATCTGTGGATATGGACCCCAAGATCTCTCTGTTCCTCCACAGTCTTCAGAACCCTACCTTTGACCCTGTAATCCACATTT
The DNA here is from genome assembly GCF_964213995.1 of Mustelus asterias. NCBI lineage: Eukaryota > Metazoa > Chordata > Chondrichthyes > Carcharhiniformes > Triakidae > Mustelus > Mustelus asterias. Next base: position 187,851 of record NW_027590199.1, read on the forward strand.
AAATTTGTCCTACCAAAATGAATCACCTCACATTTATCAGGGTTAAACTCCATTTGCCATTTTTCAGCCCAGCTTTGCATCCTATCTATGTCTCTTTGCACCTACAACAGCCCTCCACCTCATCCACTACTCCACCAATCTTGGTGTCATCAGCAAATTTAATGATCCACCCTTCAGCCCCCTCCTCTAAGTCATTAATAAAAATCACAAAGAGCAGAGGACCAAGCACTGATCCCTGCGGCACACCGCTAGCAACCTGCCTCCAATCCGAACATTTTCCATCGACCACCACCCTCTGTCTTCGGTCAGACAGCCAGTTACCTATCCAATCGGCCAACTTTCCCTCTATCCCACACCTCCTCACTTTCATCATAAGCCGACCATGGGGGACCTTATCAAACGCCTTACTAAAATCCATGTATATGACATCAACTGCCCTACCTTCATCAACACACTTAGTTACCTCCTCAAAAAATTCTATCAAATTTGTGAGGCACGATTTGCCCTTCACGAATCCGTGCTGACTATCTCGGATTAATCCGCATCTTTCTAAATGGTCGTAAATCCCATCCCTAAGGACCCTTTCCATCAATTTACCAACCACCGAAGTAAGACTAACCGGTCTATAATTACCAGGGTCATTTCTATTCCCTTTCTTAAACAGAGGAACAACATTCGCCACTCTCCAGTCCTCTGGCACCATCCCCGTGGACAGCGAGGACCCAAAGATCAACGCCAAAGGCTCTGCAATCTCATCCCTTGCCTCCCACAGAATCCTAGGATACATTTCTAGGATCGTTTGCACGATCTTCCCGTGTCTGCGTGGGTTTCCTCCGGGTGCTCCGGTTTCCTCCCACGGTCCAAAGATATGCAGGTTAGGGTGATTAGCCATGCTAAATTGTCCCTAGTGTTAGGGAATTAGCAGGGTAAATATGAGGGGTTACGGGAATAGGGCCTGGGTGGGATGTGGTCAATGCAGACTCAATGGGCCGAATGGCCTCCTTCTGCACTGTAGGGATTCTATGACATCGGTTTAAGATGTGTGGGGGAAAATTTAGAGGAGATGTGTGAGGCAAGTTTTTGACACAGAAGGTGGTGAATGTCTGGAACGCGCTGCTCGGGGAGTGGTGGGAGCAGTTACGATAGCGGCATTTAAGGGGCAACTAGATAAATACATGAATAGGATGGGAATGGAAGGATACGAACTCCGTAAGTGCATATGGTTTTAGTTTAGGCAGGCATCATGATTGAGAGGTACAGGCTTGGAGGGCCAAAGGGCCTGGTCCTATGCTGTACTGTTCTTTGTTCTTTGTCCAAAACACGCTGAAGCATCTCTGCATTCTCACAGCTCACCCTCCCACCCAACTTTGTGTCATCTGAAAATTTGGAGATATTACATCTAGTTCCCTCATCTAAATCATAAATATACATTGTGAACTGCAGAAGGCATTTGACAAGGTGCCGCACCAAAGACTGCTACATAAGATAAAGGTGCATGGTGTTACGGGTAATGTATTAGCATGGATAGAGGATTGGTTAACTAACAGAAAGCAAAGAGTGGGGGTAAATGGGTGTTTTTCTGGTTGGCGATCAGTGACTAGTGGTGTGCCTCAGGGATCAGTGTTGGGACCGCGATTGTTTATGATTTACATAGATAATTTGGAGTTGGGGATCAAGTGTAGTGTGTCAAAATTCACAGATGACACGAAGATGGGTGGCAGAGTAAAGTGTGCAGAGGATGCTGAAAGTCTGCAAAGGGATATAGATAGTCTAAGTGAGTGGGCGAGGGTCTGGCAGATGGAGAACAATGTTGGTAAATGTCAGGTCATCCATTTTGGTAGGAATAACAGCAAAATGGACTAATATTTAAATGGTAAAAAATTGCAGCATGCAAGGACACCCAGAGGGATCTGGGTGTCCTTGTGCAGGAATCTCAAGGAGTTGGTGCAGCAGGTAATTAAGAAGGCAAATGGAATTTTGTCCTTTATTGCTGGAGGGATGGAGTTTAAAAAACAGCAAGATTATGTTGCAGCTGTATAAGGTGCTGGTGAGGCCACACCTGGAGTACTAGAACATAGAACATAGAACAGTACAGCACAGAACAGGCCCTTCGGCCCACGATGTTGTGCCGACCTTCATCTGAAACCAAGATCAAGTTATCCCACTCCCTACCATCCTGGTGTGCTCCATGTGCCTATCCAATAACCGCTTAAATGTTCCTAAAGTGTCTGACTCCACTATCACTGCAGGCAGTCCATTCCACACCCCAACCACTCTCTGCGTGAAGAACCTACCTCTGATATCCTTCCTATATCTCCCACCATGAACCCTATAGTTATGCCCCCTCGTAATAGCTCCATCCACCCGAGGAAATAGTCTTTGAACGTTCACTCTATCTATCCCCTTCATCATTTTATAAACCTCTATTAAGTCTCCCCTCAATCTCCTCCGCTCCAGAGAGAACAGCCCCAGCTCCCTCAACCTTTCCTCATAAGACCGACACTCCAAACCAGGCAGCATCCTGGTAAATCTCCTCTGCACTCTTTCCAGCGCTTCCACATCCTTCTTATAGTGAGGTGACCAGAACTGCACGCAATATTCCAAATGCGGTCTCACCAAGGTCCTGTACAGTTGCAGCATAACCCCACGGCTCTTAAACTCCAACCCCCTGTTAATAAAAGCTAACACACTATATGCCTTCTTCACAGCTCTATCCACTTGAGTGGCAACCTTTAGAGATCTGTGGATATGGACCCCAAGATCTCTCTGTTCCTCCACAGTCTTCAGAACCCTACCTTTGACCCTGTAATCCACATTTAAATTAGTCCTACCAAAATGAATCACCTCACATTTATCAGGGTTAAACTCCATTTGCCATTTTTCAGCCCAGCTTTGCATCCTATCTATGTCTCTTTGCAGCCTACAACACCCCTCCACCTCATCCACTACTCCACCAATCTTGGTGTCATCAGCAAATTTACTGATCCACCCTTCAGCCCCCTCCTCTAAGTCATTAATAAAATACTGTGGACAATTTTGGTCTCCTTACTTGAGAAAGGATATACTGGCACTGGAGGGGGTGCAGAGAAGATTCACTAGGTTGATTCCGGAGTTGAGAGGATTGGCTAATGAGGGGAGACTGAGTAGACTGGGGCTATACTCATGGTAATTTGGTAGAATGAGGGGAGATCTTATAGAAACATAGAAGATTATGAAGGGAATAGATAAGATAAAAACAGGGAAGTTGTTTCCACTGGCGGGTGAAAATAGATGTGGAGAAGCCGGCGTTGGACTGGGGTAAAAGTTTTTATAAATATATAAAAAGGAATAGAGTGGCTAGAGTGAATGTTGGACCCTTGGAGGACGAGAGGGGGGAGTTAATAGTGGGAAATGAGGATATGGCTGAGTCTTTAAATAAGTTTTTTGTGTCGGTCTTCACGGTGGAGGACACAAATAGTTTGCCAAATATTAACGATAGAGGGTTGGCAGCAGGAGAAATACTTAATACAATTAATGTTACCAGAGAGGCAGTGCTGGGTAGACATGTCCCCGGGTCCGGATGGAATGCATCCCAGGGTATTGAAAGAAATGTCAGAGGTAATAGTGGATGCGTTAGTGATTATTTATCAAAACTCGTTGCATTCTGGGGTAGTGCCGGTTGATTGGAAAACGGCGAATGTTACGCCGCTGTTTAAAAAAGGAAGGAGACAAAAGGCGGGTAACTATAGGCCGGTCAGCTTAATGTCTGTAGTAGGGAAAATGCTGGAATCCATTATTAAAGAAGAGATAGCAGGGCATCTGGATAGAAATGGTTCGATCAATCAGACGCAGCATGGATTCATGAGGGGAAAGTCGTGCTTGACGAACATGTTGGATTTTTATGAAGATGTGACTAGGGCGGTTGATGGAGGAGAACCGGTGGATGCGGTGTTTTTGGACTTCCAAAAGGCGTTTGATAAGGTGCCCCATAAAAGGCTGCTGAAGAAGATTAGGGCACACGGAGTTGGGGGTAGTGTGTTAAAGTGGATTGGGGACTGGCTATCCGACAGGAAGCAAAGAGTCGGAATAAATGGGTGTTTTTCCGGTTGGAGGAAGGTAACTAGTGGCGTGCCGCAGGGATCGGTACTCGGGCCGCAACTGTTTACCATTTATATAGATGATCTGGAGGAGGGGACGGAGTGTAGGGTAACGAAGTTTGCAGACGACACAAAGATAAGTGGAAAAGTGAATCGTGTGGAGGACGGAGAAGATCTGCAGAGAGATTTGGACAGGCTGAGTGAGTGGGCGAGGATATGGCAAATGGAGTGTAACGTTGATAAATGCGAGGTTATACACTTTGGAGGAAATAATAACAAATGGGATTACTATCTCAATGGAAACAAATTAAAACATGCTACCGTGCAAAGGGACCTGGGGGTCCTTGTGCATGAGACGCAAAAGCCCAGTCTGCAGGTACAACAGGTGATCAAGAAGGCAAATGGGATGTTGGCCTATATTGCGAGGGGGATAGAATATAAAAGCAGGGATGTCTTGATGCACCTGTACAGGGCATTGGTGAGGCCGCAGCTGGAATACTGTGTGCAGTATTGGTCCCCTTATATGAGGAAGGATATATTGGCATTGGAGGGAGTGCAGAGAAGGTTCACCAGGTTGATACCGGAGATGAGGGGTTTGGATTATGAGGAGAGGCTGAGGAGATTGGGTTTGTACTCGTTGGAGTTTAGAAGGATGAGGGGGGATCTTATGGAGACTTATAAGATAATGCGGGGGCTGGATAGGGTGGAGGCGGAGAGATTCTTTCCACTTAGTAAGGAAGTTAAAACTAGAGGACACAGCCTCAAAATAAAGGGGGGTCGGTTTAAGACAGAGTTGAGGAGGAACTTCTTCTCCCAGAGGGTGGTGAATCTCTGGAATTCTCTGCCCACTGAGGTGGTGGAGGCTACCTCGCTGAATATGTTTAAAGCGCGGATGGATGGATTCCTGATCGGTAAGGGAATTAAGGGTTATGGGGATCAGGCGGGTAAGTGGTACTGATCCACGTCAGATCAGCCATGATCTTATTGAATGGCGGGGCAGGCTCGAGGGGCTAGATGGCCTACTCCTGCTCCTATTTCTTATGTTCTTATGTTCTTATGTAAACACAGTAAGAAGTTTAACAACACCAGGTTAAAGTCCAACAGGTTTATTTGGTAGCAAAAGCCACACAAGCTTTCGGAGCTCCAAGCCCCTTCTTCAGGTGAGTGGGAATTCTGTTCACAAACAGGGCATATAAAGACACAAACTCAATTTACATGGATAATGTTTGGAATGCGAATACTTAGAACTAATCAAGTCTTTAAGAAACAAAACAACGTGAGTGGAGAGAGCATCAAGACAGGCTAAAAAGATGTGTATTGTGTCCAGACAAGATAGCCAGTGAAACTCTGCAGGTCCACGCAACTGTGGGGGTTACAAATAGTGTGACATGAACCCAATATCCCGGTTGAGCCCGTCCTCGTGTGTGCGGAACTTGGCTATCAGTTTCTGCTCAGCGACTCTGATAGCCAAGTTCCGCACACACGAGGACGGCCTCAACCGGGACATTGGGTTCATGTCACACTATTTGTAACCCCCACAGTTGCCTGGACCTGCAGAGTTTCACTGGCTGTCTTGTCTGGAGACAATACACATCTTTTTAGCCTGTCTTGATGCTCTCTCCACTCACGTTGTTTTGTTTCTTAAAGACTTGATTAGTTCTAAGTATTCGCATTCCAACCATTATTCATGTAAATTGAGTTTGTGTCTTTATATGCCCTGTTTGTGAACAGAATTCCCACTCACCTGAAGAAGGGGCTTGGAGCTCCGAAAGCTTGTGTGGCTTTTGCTACCAAATAAACCTGTTGGACTTTAACCTGGTGTTGTTAAACCTCTTAAGGTGAAACTAGAACCAGGGGGCATAGCCTCAAAATAAGGGAAAGCAGATTTAGGACTGAGATGAGGAGGAACATCTTCACACAAAGGGTTGTGAATCTGTGGAATTCCCTGCCCAGTGAAGCAGTTGAGGCTACCTCATTGAATGTTTTTAAGGCAAGGATAGATAAATTTTTGAACAGTAAAGGAATTAAGGGTTATGGTGAGCGGGCGGGTAAATGGAGCTGAGTGAACGAAAAGATCAGCCATGATCTTACTGAATGGCGGAGCAGACTCAAGGGGCCAGATGGCCTACTCCTGCTCCTAGTTCTTATGTTCTAGCCCCAGTACTGATCCCTGAGGAACGCCATTATTCACAGCCCTCCATTCAGAAACACATCCTTCCACTGCTCCCCTCTGTCTTCTATGATTGAGTTCCCTCATCTAAATCATTAATATATATATAGTGACTAGCTGGGATCGCACCTCCGATCCCTGCAGTACCCCACTAGTCAATGCCAACCATTTTGGAAAAAGACCCCTTTACTCCTACTTTTTGTTTCCTGTCTGCCAACCAGTTTTCTATCCATCTCAATACACTTCCTCCAATCCCATGCTCTTTAATTTGACACACTGATCTCTTACGTAGGACATTGTCAAAAGCCTTCTGAAAGTCCAAATAAACCACATCCACCAGCTCCCTCTCCTCATAGAAACATAGAAACTAGAAGCAGGAGGAGGCCATTCGGCCCTTCGAGCCTGCTCTGCCATTCATCTTGATCATCGAATTCAATATCCTGATTCCCCACTTCCCCCCATATCCCTCGATCCCTTTAGCCTCAAGTGCTATATCTAATTTCTTCCTGAAATCAGACAACGTTTTGGCATCAACTATTTTCTGTGGGAGTGAATTCTACACATTCACCACCCTCTGGGTGAAGAAATTTCTCCTCACTTCAGTTCGAAAAGGTTCACCCCTTATCCTCAAACTATGACCCCTAGTTCTGGACTCCCCCACCATTGGGAACATACTTTCTGAATCTACCCTGTCTAACGCTGTTAGCAGGGTGCAGGCTTGAAAGACCAAATGGCCTACACTTGCACCTATTTTCTTTGTTTCTGTGTTTCTGGGATGTAAATATAACTAATAACATTCAAGATAAACTTGATTAGTTCAATCTTCCAATTAACCTTTGTCGATTGTTGGAAAATCCCTCTGGTTCACTATTGTCCTTTAGTGTGGGAAATCTGTCATCCTCACCTGGTCTGACCTACATGTGACTCCAGAGCCTCAGTAATGTGGGAAATGGCCGAGCAAGACAGTCAGTTGTATCAGTGTTCCAAGAAGGCAGCTCACCACCACCAGGAAGCAGAGAGTCGGAATAAATGGGTGCTTTTCTGGTTGGCAGATGGTAACTAGTGGCGTGCCGCAGGGATCGGTACTGGGGCCTCAACTATTTACCATTATATAGACGATCTGGAGGAGGGGACTGAGTGTAGGGTAACAAAGTTTGCAGACGACACAAAGATAAGTGGAAAAGTGAATTGTGTGGAGGGCGTAGAAGGTCTGCAGAGAGATTTGGACAGGCTGAGTGAGTGGGCGAGGATCTGGCAGATGGAGTATAACGTTAACAAATGCGAGGTTATTCACTTTGGAAGAAATAATAGCAAATTGGATTATTATCTAAATGGAAAGAAATTACAACATACTGCTGTGCAGAGGGACCTGGGGGTCCTTGTGCATGAGACGCAAAAACCCAGTCTGCAGGTGCAACAGGTGATCAAGAAGGTAAATGGGATGTTGGCCTATATCGCAAGGGGAATAGAATATAAAAGCAGAGATGTCTTGCTGCATCTGTACAGGGCATTGGTGAGGCCGCAGCTGGAATACTGTGTGCAGTATTGGTCTCCTTATTTGCGGAAGGATATATTGGCCTTGGAGGGAGTGCAGAGAAGGTTCACCAGGTTGATACCAGAGGTGAGGGGTGTTGATTATGAGGAGAGACTGAGCAGATTGGGTTTGTACTCGTTGGAATTTAGAAGGCTGAGGGGGGATCTTATAGAAACCTATAAGATAACGAAGGGGCTGGATAGGGTAGAGGTGGAGAGATTCTTTCCACTTAGAAAGGAAGCTAGAACTAGAGGGCACAGCCTCAAAATAAAGGGGGGTCAGTTTAGGACAGAGTTGAGGAGGAACTTCTTCTCTCAGAGGGTGGTGAATCTCTGGAATTCTCTGCCCATTGAAGTGGTGGAGGCTACCTCATTGAATATGTTTAAATCACGGATAGATGGATTCCTGATCGGTAAGGGAATTAGGGGTTATAGGGATCAGACGGGTAAGTGGAACTGATCCACTTCAGATCAGCCATGATCTTATTGAATGGCGGGGCAGGCTCGAGGGGCTAGATGGCCTACTCCTGCTCCTATTTCATATGTTATGTTCTTATGTTCTCAAGGGCAACTAGGGA